>NW_008671502.1:1157-4737 GCF_000695815.1 Acanthisitta chloris | reverse complement strand
CCGCCTCCGGCGATGCTGAGCCCCCCCAGCCCTGCTCCCCTCCCGGGGGGCTGCTCCCCCCCGGCTGCTCGGCCTCGTGCTCTGGCCATGGCAGTTAAATATAGCCAAGCTCTGGCTGTGTGTTGGCAACGCAGAGCTGACAACAAGCAGGGAGGGCCAGGCAGGAGCCCTGAACAGGCAGGACCATCACTGGGTTCAAACACCATGGTGCAAGTGGGGAAACTGAGGCACGGAGCAGGGAAGCAGCTCCTGAAGGAAGCAGGTTGTAGCTTTGCTGTCATCAGCTCTGCTGCAGACAAGAGTGACACCGATGACACCCTGTCATCTTGTCTCAGTCCCCCATCCTGCTCCACAGCCACAATTCCCCAGGGATTCCTCTCCACAGAGCTGGGGAAACAGAGGCAGTATACCTGATCCCTGAACTCCCCAGCAGCATCCCTGATACCACTCAGCCCTGCCATGGGCTGAGTGATACTGCTGACACCCTGCCCCTGTCCCCTACACTGCTCCAGGCTCCTTCCCTCAGCCCCACAGTAACAATTCCCCAGGGAACCCTCTGCACAGGGGAGGAGAAACAGGCAGTATCCCTGATCGCCCACAGCAGCATGTTTGGTAACTCTCCAGCAGCATCCCTGGGGCAAGGTCCAGGCCAGCAGAGGATGGAGGGACGGATGGAGGGGAGAGTTGGCAGCTCTGCCCAACTCTGGCAGGGAAGCCATCCATCCATCACCTCCCAGCACTGCTCTCAGTCCCAAATTACATTGCTTTAATCTAATCAGGCAGCAACAACCTGTAACCTGCGGTAGCTCCTTAATTACCTCATCTTTTCCAGGGGGATAATGAGGGCAAACGGGAAGGAAACACTTCTGGGATCTCTCTTGCCTCTCCATGGTCATTTGCTCAGTGTCCTGTTGCAATGAATGGATGAGGAACAGGGACTAAGGGGCAGGAGCCTGGCACGGAGCTATCCTGGCATGTAAGCGACTCCAGGTTGAGACTTCCTAGGGCTGGAGGATGCAAACCTGTGGAATCAGCCATCCCAAAAAAACACACAAGGAGCCCTGCATGCCCGTGCCTGCCTCAGTTTCTCTGTCTTTGGAGGCTCCCTGCCTCAGTTTCCCCACCTGCAGAGGGTCACAGTCATGCAAAACCTGCTCGCAGCAGTGCTGGAGTTGGGTCTAGATGGGATGAGTTGTGCTGAGCTCAGCATCTCACCAGAACTCAGTGCATCTCTCACTCCATCCTCCTCCTCACCCATGCATCAGCCTCACTGGAGCCTGCCATGCTCACACTGCACAGGGAGGTTTTCACGAGGCATTTGCACAGGTCCTTTGCACATGGAATTTCCACAGCCTGGAAGCAGGCAGACACTGCTCCCTGGGGGACCCCGCGTGCTCCAAGTGTGACTTTTCACCAATCCAAGCAAATTCCCCAACCTCTGGCAGTCCCTGAGCCCTTGGGGTTCTCCTGGTCCACCCCCCTGCATCCCAGCCTGGCCTCCTGGGGCCGAGGGAACCGGGCTGGAGTCAAGGTCGCTTCCTGTTGATGTCCCTTTGTCAGACAGGACAAACCAGGACGGCAGCTGTGCTCCTCAAGGATTTCCGTCCCCGGAACATTGCGGCCTCCTTGGAACAGCCAGCCAGGCCACTGACCTTATGATCTGTCACTAATTTGTCACTAATTAGCTCTCTGCTCTAAGAGCAGAGGTGGTGAGGTCTGGGGGTCTCATGGTCACTCGTCCCTAACCCTCGTCCCATACCAGGAACGGGGACATGGACACCGCTCAGCCCTGTGTCACTTGTCCCTAACCCGTGACAGGAAGGGGGACATGGACCCTCCTGAGGCAGTCACAGGGACACTGCTCCATGGTTAGGAGCATCCCGGGTATGCGAGTGCCCTCACCCCAAGGGACACCTAGCTGGCACCAAGACTTGGGTGCTGGCACTGGTGGCAGTGCTCAGAGAGAGCTGGCACTATAAGCATCCCTGGGACGTGGCGTTCCTGGAAAGATTTCCCTGGCACATGGTCCCCTTCCCATCCCCACTGGCCACCAGCACCTCCTGGCTGGGTTTCCAAGACTTTCCTAGATGTTTTCTGGTGGATTAGCCATGCTGGGGGTCTCCAGGCCTGGCTCTTCTTGGCAGCATCATGGCAAAGCTCTGGGGATGTGGCCAGAGAGGGGCTCAGGGAGTCACAGACATCCAGGTCCCATGGGACAGATGGGGAGCAGGGGGATGCAAAGGGGGATGGAGCATTCATGCATCCATCCCTGGTGTGGCGGGTGCTAATGGGATCTGTGCAGTGATTAGGGACCTCATTTATCAGCCTCTGATGGGATCTGGGAAAATTGAATTCCTGGCCATCTGCAGCTGGGGAGGAATTCGATTTGGGGCAGCGTTACGGAGTGGGGCATGGGAGGCTGTCAGAGCTGCCTTCCCTGGCAGCTCCACTCTGTCTGTACAGGGACCACTCTTATTTTCCATGTCTAAGAGGATTTGGTGATGGGATGCAGCTCTCAGCTGCCAGGAGGGGTGTAGGAATCACAGGGATCTCACTACTCAGATGGAGAAACTGAGGCATGGGGGGAAGGTCACAGTGCTTGTGTTTAACCGGTCAGCCCCCAGCTGGGGGTCTGTCCTCCAGCCCCCTTTGTCAATGGGGTGGTCCCAAAGCCATGCCCAGGGCACCCAAAGCTGCTGGGCACTCTGCCACCCACCAGAGCTAGGCTGGGAGCAGTGGAGACTTAAGATCCAGCCCTGTTCCCTGGCATTTCCCACCCTACATGTCCCCCCCAGGCAAGTCCCCACCGTCCTCTCCCCTACATCCATGGGGTGGCCCGGGTCAGACTGTGACCAGATCCAGCTGCAAAGATCCCAGTCCAGTCCCCAAATCCATGGACTCAGCTCCCAGAGGGTCCCTCTCAGACTTGGCCTTGCAGGGGATCCCAGCCCATCACCTCCCTGCCAAATGTCACAGCTCAGCTCCAAAAAGCCAAGGTCACCCATGGGGTCTGTCACGGTGCAGATGCCACCGTTCCACCCTGATGGGATGGAGCAGGAACAACTCAATCCCAGCTCCCCCTCCTCTGGGTGCAGTAGGGACACCCCCATTCCAGCTCCCCCTGCTCAGGGTAAAGAAGGGGCAACCCCTTTCCAGCTCCTCCTGCTTAGAGTGCAGCAGGGCACCCCCACCCCAGACCTCCCTTCCCAGGTGATGCCATGGGGCATGAAAGCACCAGGACC
Source organism: Acanthisitta chloris (assembly GCF_000695815.1). Classification (NCBI taxonomy): domain Eukaryota; kingdom Metazoa; phylum Chordata; class Aves; order Passeriformes; family Acanthisittidae; genus Acanthisitta; species Acanthisitta chloris. Next base: position 1,495 of record NW_008671502.1, on the reverse strand, counting down.
CACATCCCAAACCCCACTGCCCTCCAAAAAACAGTGCCAGGGTAGTGCAACGTCAGCATGGGCTGATTCTGCACCCGTGAGCTGTCACCCCTTGAACAAAGACTTTTGGCCTGTGGGGACCCCCAGGCTGAAGACCACTGGGGCACACCCACCCACCCCAGTTTGGGGGTCCTGCTCTGCCTCCCCAGCTCTGCTGGGTGGGGGAGGAAGTCAACCCTGCCCCACGTCACGGAAAGAAGCTGCCACGGCCCTTTCCTCCCCTTTATTGCCTGGCTGATGTGTTTTGTGTCCGCCAGAGGAAACGCTGGGACAAACGCCTGCACACGCATGTCCCCTCA
>NW_008671502.1:0-1138 GCF_000695815.1 Acanthisitta chloris | reverse complement strand
CCAAGCATGGCTGGTCCCACACACGGGGGAAACTGAGGCAGGAGCAGCCCCACCATGCCAGACGAGGCACCCCGACTCCTGGCAGGTCAGCAAAGGTGCCCAAGTGTAGCCCCTCACAGCCCCTGGGGACGGGGGGGCCCCCAGTCCCTGAAGACAGTGGGCCCTCCCCTCCAACCCCTGGGGACAGCGAATGCCCCCCCTCAGCCCCTCCTGCTCCAGCAGGCTGCTAACACGTATCAATTAGGATTTGATTCATGGTTCAGTCAGCGGGTAATTGCATTGGGGCTGGTGGCAGGGAGGGAGAGGAGGAACAGACATCTTCAGTTTCACCCCACTGCAGGGTGGTCGGGGGGGCTGGTGTTGGGAGGGTAATAATGTCTCAAGCCCTATATACCCCCTATATGCCCCTACCAGGCTCAGGGAAGGGGGTTCCAGATGCAGCCAGCACACAGGACACCAATGGGAACAAGGCTCCTGTGGCATTTTGAGGGGGAGTGAGCTGTTCCTCATCCACCCTGGGCTGGGATGTGCTGGCAGAATCCATCCCCACCATCCACCCCTCACATATGCCTGGTCATGTCCCTTTGCTGCTGTGGCCTTGCACACCAGTGAAGGCTGGGGCAGCAGTTCTGCCCCACCACACATCCCATTCCTCCTCCTCGGTGCCACCCCAGCAGCCCCGAGATCAGGCTGGTGGTAAAAAACAGCTCACCCCACACCCAATCTGGGTGGCTTTTGTCCCCTGCCCCAGTCTGGGGGTTGTGACCCCCTTCCCCACACACCCCCAGGTCCTCTCAGGGGGCTGGGGCTGGGGCTTAGAGCCCACGCAGCTGTTAGCACCCTCCTGGGAAGGGGCCAGTTGGGGGCTGGGACCAAGAGGGGTCCCACACCACTGCCCTGGCCAGTGAGGAGTGTCACGTCCTGTTCCCATGCTGAGTGACAGCTCTGCTGCCAAACCTCCACCTGCTCCTCGGGGGGGCTCAGTGCCCTCCCGGAGCACTCCGGCCCCTCTCCAGCTCCTTTCCCTCTGTCAGCAGCTTTCAGCTCTTTCCCGGCTTTCGGCGTTTCCTTCCCTTCATTTCCCAGCACAAACCTCTGGCTCCTCACTCTAGCCTAAAGCACTGTTTATGAATCACAC
>NW_008671501.1:0-312 GCF_000695815.1 Acanthisitta chloris | reverse complement strand
GCCATCAGGGACATGGTGATAAGGATCACTGCCCCACCTTCTTTAACAGCTTGTGGAGATGAAAATAGAATACATACCATTGCAACCCAGGACTGAGAACTACTTTATTGGTATATTATGTCTATTGCATGTTAACCTCCGAGGTAATGAACATCATTTGGGGTATATACTCAATTGCATTTGCTGGTCCTAGTCTAGGCATTTACTTTTGGAGCCTCATCAATGCAACTCAGTCTCTGGGGGGAGGAGTAAGGGATGGTTTCTTCTAGCCTTTCAGGTCTGGCCCAGCAATTTTTGCAAATATGGAGTTCT
>NW_008671500.1:0-532 GCF_000695815.1 Acanthisitta chloris | reverse complement strand
CGTACTGGTCCCTACTGGTCCATACTGTTCCAAACTGGTCCATACTGGCCCCTCCTGGTCCATACTGGTCCGGTCCCTACTCTACTGGTCCCTACTGGTCCCTACTGGTCCCTACTGGTCCCTACTGGTCCCTACTGGTCCCTACTGGTCCCTACTGGTCCCTACTGGTCCCTACTGGTCCCTACTGGTCCCTACTGGTCCCTACTGGTCCCTACTGGTCCCTACTGGTCCCTACTGGTCCATACTGTTCCAAACTGGTCCATACTGGTCCCTCCTGGTCCCTACTGCTCCATACTGGTCCATACTGGTCCGTACTGGTCTGTACTGGTCCATACTGGTCCATACTGGTCCATACTGGTCCATACTGGTCTATACTGGCCCGTACTGGTCCATACTGGTCCGTACTGGTCCGTACTGGTTCAGAGCCGGTGGGAGTGTCTGGGCTGAGCTGTTGGGGCTGTTCTGGTCTCTCCCCGTGGGGCTGCGACCCACAAGTGCTGAGATGTGTGGGGCAGCACACGCTGTGTGCCAC
>NW_008671499.1:0-417 GCF_000695815.1 Acanthisitta chloris | reverse complement strand
AACAGTTCCACATCCTTCTTACATTGAAGGGACCAGGACTGTGTGCAGTATTCCAGGTGGGTTTCATGAGAGCAGAACAGAGGGGAGAATCACCTGCTTTGATCTGCTTTGCATAAATCCAGCATAACCCTCATCCCATCACTGCAGTTCCTAACAAAATGCAGCCCCCATTTCTAGCCCAGTGAGCATATCCTATACACCTTGTTATTATCTAACCCACAGACCCATTTCTAGCCCAACGAACATATCCTATACACCTTGCCATAATCTTTATCTAACCCACAGACCCATTTCTAACCCAATGATCATCTTATATATCTTGCCATAATCCTTATCTAACCCACAGACCCATTTATATCCCAATGATGATATCTTATATATCTTGCCATAATCCTTATCTAACCCACAGACCCATTT
>NW_008671498.1:1102-1362 GCF_000695815.1 Acanthisitta chloris | reverse complement strand
GGCGGCATGGGCTCACCTGTGTCCCCTGCAGCCGGCGCCCCGGAGCTGCACACCCACCACCTCATCCCATCGCTGCGCCAGGTGGTTTTCCAGGGCGACCGACTGCCCTTCCAGTGCACAGCCACCTACTTGGACAACAGCACCCAGATCCGGTGGTTCCACAACCGCGAGCCCGTGGAGGACGATGAGCGGATGGGTGTCATCGTGGAGGAGAGCCTCATCCACGACTGCACCTTCATCACCAGGTTAGGGATGGGGGC
>NW_008671498.1:0-700 GCF_000695815.1 Acanthisitta chloris | reverse complement strand
GATGGAATTGAGATGGGGATGGGGAAGGGAATGGAGACAGAATTGGGATGGGGATGGGGAAGGGAATGGAGATGGACTTGAGATGGGGATGAGGAAGGGAATGGAGACGGAATTGGGATGGGGATGGGGAAGAGAATGGAGATGGGATGAAGACAGGGATAGAGATGTGATAGGGATGAGGATGAGAAGGGGGCAGGGATGGAGGTCAGATGGAGATGGCAATGGAGACCACATGGAGATGGGGGAGAGGAAACTGAGGGCAAAGTAAAGGAGATGGGCAAGTGTGATAAGCAGGGAAATAGATATTGGGCAGAGAAAGGGAAAGAATGAGTGTGTTTCCTGAGTAACAGTAGAGGACAAGGAGAACAGGATATTCTGGAAGGCACACTGCCCTGCCACACCAGCCCTTCCCTTCTGCCCACAGCGAGCTCATCCTCTCTAACATCCATGTCTCTGCCAATGGCGAGTGGGAATGTGCCGTCTCCACCTCCCATGGCAACGTCAGCAAGAAGGTGGAGATTGTGGTGCTGGAGACCTCCGCGTCCTACTGCCCTGCCGAGCGGGTCACCAACAACCGTGGGGACTTCAGGTGGGGCCCGTGGTGGTGCGGGTGCTGCAGCAGGACGGGGATGCACGTGGTCCGTGCCACGTAGCGCGCGAGCGGTGCGTGCGGGTGGGGGCTCTCCTCACCGCAGGTGAC
>NW_008671497.1:2500-4379 GCF_000695815.1 Acanthisitta chloris | reverse complement strand
TTTTTCGGTTTGAGTTCCAGTAAGTGGGAAATGTCTCGCGTATTTCGGTACATTAGCGGTAGCTAATGAGGCAGTCGCGTCCGGGCCAGTAACGGGAAGGGAAGTGTGAGATTGACAGGATGGGGAGAGGCATTTTTTAAGATCACGCTTTCTAAGTACCATAATCCACGCTATCTGGGAAATACTTGAATCTCTCTAGGTGCAGGCTGATGTCCTGAAGCATTTACCTTCCAGACACTTTTCTAAATTTAATTCTTTCCCTCAGTGTCTTTCTCTTCTCTCGGTAAAACGGCTCTTGAATTTATTTCTCACGCATCTCTACCGCGCCTTTGCCTCTGAAAAGCCACCACTGGGTAACTGAGACCTGCTATACCAAACCACTGCTACTGGAGGGACTTCCTTGAACTTGAAGAAAGGCACATCAAAAACCACCAGTGTTACTGCCATGTCAATTTTGATGCTAATAATGTGCAGATTATGACGAAAATTGCCAATCATGTTCTCTGATGGACCTCCTTTGAATGTGGAATTGGAAAAAAGTTCCCCGCACAGAGACCTGCTGTCAAGTACTAACAACCCGCTAAGGGAAGTCATTAGAAGAGACAGATAAGAGACTTGGTACATAAAACATTGTTCTTGGTGCATAGAATGTATGTTATTTAATGTTATCTCTGTTACCTGAAGTGATTTCGCACAAGAAAGCCACTTTCTTATCATCTCAATTGCCAATTTTCATTTTGGTAACTTGGACGCCCCGGGTAGACTTTTCTCTGTTAAGTTGATATTCCACCAATGTGAAGAGCCTCATTAAATCAAACCCAGATATTTCCATAATGCTCCCTACAGAGCCACTTCACTCTTCACATAATGAGATTTTTCTGAAGAGTTGAAGCCCTCATCTAACTTGCTATTGCTTGTTTAGGCCCCGTGTGAATGTGAATACGCAGTCACGTACACTCTCACAACAAAAAAAAAAAAAAAAAAAAAAAAAAAAGGAAAAAAAAATCTCTATTATATATTTCGAATAAGTGTCCTGAAATACTTCTATTTTTTAAGACACTGGATTTTTTCATATTCTAATAATGAACTTTCAGGAAATGATTTTAAAGGCTATACTGTTTTGTTCAGTGAACATAAATCATAGGTTTTCTGTTTGGGTTGGGTTTTGTTTGCTTGTTTGTTTGTTTGGGGTTTTTGGTTTTGTGTTTTTTTGGTCCAATGGAATAGATTTCCTGGGCGGGCGTAGGAAAGGGCAAAGGATACACATCCCTAGGCTTCCGGAGCAGATTCCTGACAAGACGTGTACATTTTCTGGCTAGAGAACTTTAAGCACGGTAGAAGACACCTTCACCCACAAATTTCTCGTTTTGTAAAGAACGAATAGGAAGACTACTTATGTAAAAATATCGATTATACCAGCTGTTGTTCACTGAGTTTACATTGAAATTTTTTTATTAATATATAATTTAAAGCTAAAGAGAATAGACCAAAACGTAGCACTCTTTTACCAGCTTAATCTTTTCGATCGTTGGAATCGTTTGTTATGATCACAGAAGTATGGGATGTATATACGACGATTTTGGCAATAATGTTTACATTTTTCCAAAATACAAATATATGTCTATTAAATGATCGATGAGGACGCTGGTTGGTAAAAATTAACATAAATTTGTTTTATGTTAGGTCCGTTGGACCTGGTTATTATATGAAACTGTAAATAAAGTCTTTGTGCTTTAAATATTGCTGGCTGTACGAACTCACTGTAAAATATTTTACAAATGTGCAATAATTATAAAGCTTTGTATATTACGTTATTTATTGTGTTTGGTCATGTAAAATAAATGTTATTTAAATCAAAGCGAGATTATTTGTTTAAGAG
>NW_008671496.1:11883-54344 GCF_000695815.1 Acanthisitta chloris | reverse complement strand
CCCCCGCCCGCCCGCGGAGGTGTCACCGGGAGGGGTGTCAGGGTCCCGCAGGTTCAGCCTCACCCGTCTCCGCCGGTCCCGTCCCCAGCGCCGCAGCTCTGCGGGGAAGATGCTTCCCCAGGCAGCTCCGAAGGAAGGGGAGCTCAAGGCAGAGCTCGGCGCCGCGGTGTCGGCAGAATCGCCCTGGGTTGTTCTGCCTGGGCAAAGTCTTCATAAGGATGCTTGTCCCAGCGTTCGGGGAGCACAGCATCCCTCGCGTGCAGCCTTGCTGCGAGAAGGTTGTTAGAAGACAGTACTTTCCTCCTGGAATGAATGGGCTGATCGAGTTCATTGTATCTGTGTAGTACTGGAAGAACCTGCACTGCCAAAGGTTCTGTCCTGTCAGAGTCCAGGATTGTAGAAGGGATATCTGTATTGTCCTAATGTATGCTGGTATCCAGCGTAATCTGAGAATATTGAGTCTTGTTGGGAATGCCAAATTGTCTTCTTGAATACTCTGAAGATGGAAGCTCTCAGATGCGTATTAAACCGGGTTCTCTATGTGGGGCCACTGATAAGCACTGTCATATGAAAAGAAATACTTGAAACCTGAAGGTTTCTGCAAAGTAAGAGAAAACGGAAAGCCTATGTCTCCAAATACCATGATCAAAGTGATCCAACAAGAAGCAAGAATTCCAGACTATTTCTTTTAAACTGCATACACCACAGAAAACTGACCATGACATGTGAGCAAAACTCCAGTTCTGAGCATTGGGTGTGCGAACGAATAGGAGGTGGGAGGAGAGAGCTCCATCCTCCCTACCACAGACACATGGAGTCCTTGCAGTACCCTGAGATGTCCCATGGCAGAAAACTAACACCTGGGCACAGTAGAGCAAAGGTAGAACATAGTTTATGCTTTGATTTTACTGGCTGTTATAAAATGTACAAATGGTGGAAAAACATATAACTGAGAGGACCAATTGTTGCACATGCCTCATATTTCTCCAACAAATAGGAATTTTGCCCTTTCTTGAATCTTACTCATTGAAGCAGTATTCAGAATTTAGCAAGTTGTCTTGTTCCTAAGTCAACTGAAACGATTGCCAGTGATGAAGTAAGTGGGTACTGCTTCATTAAACTTAAGCAAATACCCACTGATTCACATGTGATGTTTCACTTGTTTATGATTTGCAAAATTACTTGTTCTAAAAATTAACAGAATGGAGGCACTATACTTTCGGAAACCACTGAAGCTCTGCAGGTATTAGGCACAAGTCTGATTTTTAAATGCAAGATGAGTTAAGCTGTGCAGGAGCAAAGGACAATAAGTGAGGTTTTTAAAGGCTGTTCTAGCAGTATTCGTGTTACCTGAATGGCTTTGGGCAATAAGCTACGGTCATTCAACCTGACCTCTACCCATATGGGATCAGTTTGAATCTTGTGAGGAGTAAATATAACCCTGTATATCACAGCAAGGGGGTATTTCTACTACAAAGAAATACATCAGAAAATTCAGAAACTATGGAAATAGTATGTTTGCTGCAACTTTAAGGGGCAGAGGGAGGAGACATGCACAAGTGTGAAATGAAGAATTATAGAAGGTGTTTAAAGGAGCAGAACTGCAAACATACATAGTGAAATATCAAAAATTAAATTTTTTAAAGGGTTGGGGACTGGGAGAAGTACACAGAGAGGTTGTGCAGCCTCCATTCTTATAGCTACTTAAAACTCCACTGGTCAAGAAAGCCCTGAGAAACCTGAACTAACTTTGAAATTAGCCCTGCTTTGAGCAGGTGGTTGGCCTAGGTGAATTCCAGAGGTTCCTTCCGGCCCAGATTATTCTGTTAAACAAAGGAAAAAAGGTCCTTGGAGAAACCCGAAGCAGCTGAAGTGGAAAGGAAAAAGAGAATCATTAGACCTATTAAAAGGGCAGAGATGTAGGGGGAAAAATCAGGAGAACATAGTCTTAGGCTACAGAGAAACAGAAGAAAAAGGAAACAACTGAGAATATTTGATATGATTTTTCAAGGCTAGAAGTTACAGACTGATAAAGCACCAGCTAAGGCAGTGGAACTATGCTAGTCTTCATCTGCAAATGCAGTCCTCAGCAATGTAATGTATTCTAACTTCATTAAATCTGCATTGACTTTAAAGCTTGCTCTTGAATGGTTTCCTTTAAAACGCCTCCTACATTAGTGAAATAAATCCATCAATTTACACTGTTTATTCTTTTCACTTATCTCTTTCAGTGGATATGTTTGGAATGAAGTATGTTATGCCAATTACTTTGCAAACGAATGAAATACAAGGATATTCTGTGTTCACTGAGACCGCTTGGCCTCCTTGGGTTTTCACTAGGATTGCATGGATGTAATTAATTGCATTTATGTCATGATTATTCAAATATTTGTATTGTGCACTTAACATGCTGCAGTAGATAATTCTTAACCAGATAAAACGGTAGGATTTGTAAAAACGCACACTTGAACACTTAATGAATTTCATCCTTAGGTCTGGTACAGCCTACCACAGATTAGCTATTAAATCCTTTCACTTGGTTTTGCCTCCACTTTTTTAAAGTGGTCTTTTGTAGGTGGTTTTGACTGAAAACCACAAAGTGGAAAATAGTAGAGTTATAAGAGTCAGTGGTTCAGAAAAGGCAAAGGCAACATTTAAGTAAGCAAAATTGTTATTAAAAGTAAAGTTTATGAACAAATTTTATTTCAAAAAGGAGACTATATGAAGTATATATTTTACTTCCTTCTAATTGTATCTTGGCATTTTTCTGTCTTGTAGAATACACTTTAAATCAAGCCTTCATGCTCCGATTTACTGTTCTTGGCAGGACACTAAACCCATTGCACAATTCTGTCCAGTTTTCTATCACTCCTCTTATTCATCACCTTGTCTGATGCTTACCCTGAGAAGTCTGAGACATTATATTTATACCATAAATATACTCACACCACGGAGCCACCTGACCCTGGCACCAGGACAAGAGTGGCCTGAGTCCCAGTTGCTCAAGGCTACTGTTGTCTGGAGCAGGCTGGCCTTGCCCAGGCACAGCCTTGCAGTGAGCCTGGCTCGATGCCTATCCCATGGCCCTTCCCATCTGTGCCCCACCATGCATCCTGCACAACTTCATCTGCAGTTGGCTGCAAGAGCTGGGCCTGTTGGAGGGAGATGTCTGGCTGGGTCTCTATGTGCAGGTCAGTTGGTATTCTGTGTGCAATGACAGCTGTTCCTGCATGACCAGTCACTCAGAGAAAATTTCGCAATCATAGAATCATAGAATCAACCTGGTTGGAAGAGACCTCAAAGATCATCGAGTCCAACCCTACCGTTGTTACTGGACCATGGCACTAAGTGCCACATCCAGTCTTGTCTTGGAAACCTCCAGGGATGGTGAATCCACCACCTCCCTGGGCAGCACATTCCGTACTGTCACTGCAGGTAGCTTTGACTTTTCTCATTAAATTCAAGGCAAGCAGCATCTTCTTCAAAATACTCATAGAGACTGCTGTTCAGCAAGGAATCTGGGCATACTCCAAATAACTTAAAACCAATGTAGCATCAATGCTGTTTACCCCGTCCTCCACCCTTCTCTCTCCTCCATCACCTTACCCCACACCATCCTGCCCAGTCCTCAGCTTACCTCCCAGAGCACCTGTCCACCTGTCAGCTCCAGGGTTGGTTGAGGAGGGGAAGATCTAGTCATGAAACTTTCACAGTACAGAAGGACAGCATATATGTTGCAGTGAAATGTAAATGTATTGTCACTGATGTGAGTAAAATAGAGGCTAAGTGAGCATAGGGTCCAAATAAAGAGCATTTAAAATAAAATTATCACTGGTCAAGTATGATGTAAAAAAACCAACATGAACTGTATAGCAGAGTTCTGAGGTCTTCTCTAGTCTTAAGAGCAGAATGACTCCAAGCACTGTAGTTTGTAAAGAACGGTGAAGGTGTGAGGACAGCAGGGATACTGTATGAGATGCTCTCAGGTGAGCCTGTAAACTAACCCTGGTATGGTCTTATCCACCCTTGCTGATGGAATTGGGGTGAACTGTCCCTTCAACCAGTCTGGTCACTCCAGAGAGAGCCCAGGACCACACCTGTGTGTGCAGTGTCAATACTGAAGAGACCAGGGCACAGGGGAGAAATTCAAGGGGACACTGTAGGGGAGCCCATAGCATTTAAAGGGAGTGAAATAAATGAAATTTTACAGAAACCAGTAGAAATACGTAAGCATTTTGAGCCACATTACAAATTGATTCAACAGTTGATATGGTAAGCTTTTTCATTCTTGTACTCACTCAAAACTCTTCTTGGAAAAGAAGTAGTGATTTTGATACATATTGTGGGGGGGAAAAAGCATGATTTTTTTCCCCTACATATACCTTTATGCTACTATCTGCAATCACATTATAGTACATTTTCAACAGTGGCGACTTATCCTAAAGTTAATGACTGCACATTTAATCTTTCCCTTATACAACTGAAAGTTCATTACTTTTATATTATTTAACATGAAGTCTTTTGTCAAGTTTTATCCTGTGAAATGTAGGCTTACATAGAGACTGAAAGGGATTGGATACCACACCATGTAATCGCAACTTGCTTCACTTAGTTTTTATTAAGATCCTGAAATATTTTTATATTAATAATTTTGCAGCATTGTCTATGAAATACTAACTTATCAGTACAAATTATTATTTGCAAACAAATATATACCAGGCAGTCATAACTACTAATTCAAGAAGCTTATGATTGATTAAAAAGATTTCTTTGTTTTATAAGTGAGACAGGCACCTGATATCATTACAAGTCCCCTGGAAGGAAAGCAAAGAGGCATGTGCCAGCTACAAGGTATTACACCCAGCATTGTGCAGGCACCATGGATGTACTGGGCTCAGTGTCCCAGGACAGAAGCTGGCAGACTGCTCTGTGCCTTCTGCTAACCCCGAGGCAGGAATCCTGCTCTGAACTTCACCCCGTCTTTGTGCTCCATCAGCACAGAGCACCTGTTGTATTGGCTGGGGGAATTTCAAGGGGAGGCAAATGTAGGTCACCACATACACTCAAGGAAGTGTGCATGAGAAAAAAACCCTCTAACCTGAGATGTACAAGTGATCCCATACAAACAATTCAGAAAAGTAAGAATTACTGTAGTGTGAAGACAAAGGCATGTGCACTCGCTGCCAAAAAGCGCGCTTCTTTTTTTTTTCAAGTCACAAGCACACTGCAGCTGTTACTCTGGCTTGAGAGAAAGTATTCCCTACAGTAAAGATACATAGAGCCCAATTAATCTCTCATATCAATGCTATTAGTAATGCCAAGGATAGTTTGGCTCACATAGCACTCTCCTAGCTACCAGCCTTTTCCAGAGTCCCACTTTGGGTAGTACCCTAAAATTAGTCCACAAGAGAACATAAATTTTACATTCCAAGATACAAACAGCAGTCACAAAATTGAGCTTCAAACTGTTCATAGCAAGTGAAATGGTTCCTAATTGTGCTAACTCAAATCTGTGTTTGCCAGTGGTACCCTGTGCCATTTAGAAATGTTTGCTTTAGCAGGAATTGAACTCCTGAAAACCAGAGATTTGTATTAAAGTATATGTTCACGTGAGTGAGCTGCACAAAGAGTAGAAGGTTCCAGAGGCATCTGAACTTAATTCACCGGGCTAGATGTGGCTTTGTAGTGTGATAAAAAGAATTGCTTAGAGCACAACACTAGCATCATGACACATCCTCATATCCCATATCATTGTGTTTCAGAGGAGGTATGAGCTTGTTTTGCAACAATTTCTCTGTTCTGTATCAAACAAATGTGGGAACACCACAGATTAATGGATCTCACTGGCAAGATATTCTCATTCATTGTTAGAATACCATTCATATGTTAGAATTCATAACTCTGACTATGCAATTGCTGAAGACAAAAGAAGAGGGAAATCGTGTGTAGCATTAACAGGCCGTTCCTGGGGAGAGTATATGCTTCATGCCTTGCAAGAAACTTCTAGGAAGCATTGCCATCTCTGTGCCAACTGATAGTCACTGAATTAGCATACCAAAAACTACTACCTTCATTCTGGTGTTTTCTCAGATACAGGATTTTTTAATCTTCTTTCATAAACAAATTTTCCCAGCTGGGAGACTCACAAACAAAGAACCAAACTGATCACCAAGTGAAAGGGTGGGTGAGGGCTTCCATGGTGAAGCAATGCAAAGGTGTATGTAAATAATTATGCTGTGTCTCCATCTTCACTAATTCCAAAAGATTATCTTCTGATAGCCTAATTTAACATGCTGACTTTGAAGAAAATAGTGATGCCCTAACTAGGCAAGGAGATTATAGAGAAATTTACTTAGGGTTCTTTTCCTAATAATCAAATGAATGTAAAGGCTGCCCAATGTCCATTACTCTGTGATTGTTCTCTCATTAGACTTGGTAGATCTGTGTGTGCACACTGTCTGTGCCTGAAAATTTATTTGTGCTCAGATTGCCATGAGGGACCTTACTGGTAACTCTCCTCCTACTGCATGCATTGAAATAAGATAATTTTACTTGAAAATACATAATCATATTTCTTCAATTAAGTAATGTCATGTGCTCTGTTATTCCCTTTTCATAAACAATATTTTTATTTATAGTATTCTTGATTTTATTACATGATTTATATTAAAATTTAGATTATTTAATGAATTTATATTACTTTTCCTCCTTTCTTGCAGTTTATTTACTAAGACATATATTCAGTACATATTCCTATAAAGAAATAGATTTTTAAAATGCAATAGAAATGCCTCCAGTACTTCTTTATGTAAAATGCATTTCCTGAAAAATATAGCTTGGGTTTCGATAATGGAGTTCCTTTAAACTTCTGTTTCTAAAGGATTTTGCTGATGAATGTACTTTTTTTTTAACAAATACACATACACACACACATTGTTCTCATGGCTAACTCAAGGGTGTACACAATGTTTAGTATTACTTTTCTTTTTTTAAAAACTCATAAATTGTGGTCATTAGCTACAGCCCTTCTGATTTTGAAACATTTTGCATCCAATCTTCTCAAAAGCATGCTATGGAGAATTATGTTCTCTAGATGTTAAGAGATAATTCTGATAATATGTTGAAAATTTTCCTGCAGATTTTAGCAGTGTACTTGGATGCAGACAGCTTGCATTAACGAATGCCCTAACAATATGCTCTTGTCTGCACTCAATAATGCATTATGTAATACTCAGGCATAGTAAAAGACTCACTCAGAAATATGGCAACTACATTATCTATCTGGAAGTAGAAACTAACCCAACTTGCTTACAAAATATTACTATTATTGCTGTATATTGTTCCTCTTTGGAAAATAATTATCTCCTTCCATATCTAAAGAACACCCATGGCTAAACTTTTCTGTGAATTGCCTAGTGAGCTCAGCCACCTTTGTCTGATATCATTGTCATTTACAGACAGATACCTAATACCTTGCGGAGAGACATTTTAATATCATTCTCTGTAACTTTATTACAGTTTCTTAGAGGCAAAAACTATTAGCTGCCAAGATTGATTGTGATGGACTGTTAGACAATCAGAAATCTACCTTACTTGTGTCATTCCTTCCTAAATGATAAAATAGCTAGAACTTGATCTCTGTAACCACAGGAAAAAGCCTACAGGGCAGCAGATTCATCCTTGCCTGAACTACTAATTCTGAATATATTAGGAAGGCCTCTAATGGCCTAGTAATTAATAATAAGAACCATCTGTTACACACATAGGAGACAGTCCTATCAGTACAGTATTATGGATCATGTTGCTTCAATTTTGCTCAACTTATTCCCTGTAGTTTTCCATTTTCTGTTATAAAATCTTCCAGTTCCTGAAAATGTCTCTGCCTATATACTGGCAAGTTACATTCACCACAGTGTATTCATTTTTGTATCCTAATGCTTTTAGATTCATGTAATGCACTGAAATATAAAACAAAGCACAAAACTCTGTGAAATAAATTAAATTACGTGAAGCTTTTTTTAAACTAGAGTATCTGCTAGGTAGCATTATTGTAGCAAATGCTCTGGACCTCACTTTCTGTAGTTGTTATATTAGTGGTTGTCATAAAAATGGAGGTAGCAGTAGAAAGCTTCAAATTTGAATGAAACAGAAAGGTCCTAAAGTTAGAGAATTAGAAAGTGGTGTCTTCTTACAAGAGGTTTAAAAGTAAAAGTATACTAAATGTCATGTATCCAACATGGGTTCTTGCCAAGAAAATAGCCTGGCAGGAGATTAGGAGGGATCAGCAGCTACCCCAGTGACCTGACAGAAGCCTGATAAGGTGGATTGACATCAGGGTGGAGGTGAAAATCAGGCACTGACCCACTGGCCATCCATATCAGAGACAGGAGGGCAAGAGCCTGGGCAGGACCAAGGATACTGTTCTTGCCCTTCTTAGAAGGCAGAGCAGGCTGAATGCAGCAAACATTTATTTCCAGGTTCTCAGGTACTTGAAATCAATGTATGCACTTTCTTCTGCTGTGGAACTTACTTAGTTTGCTGCTGGGAATTATACAGAATGGTAAGCTCCTCATGGTGGAATCATTTGTGCAGTCTCTTTAGATATCAAGATAGAAGTGTGGCAAGCAATTGTTTCTACTGGGAGCCGTTGATTCCAACAGCAATTGCTGTTTGTGATGCCAAACCAAAGGACTCTGGTACATTCTCCTGGATGCACAAAAATGGAGGTGGGAAACACTCATGTTTGGGGACCTCCAGACTCATGCCACCAAAAGAAGCAGTAGCCAGAACAAATGCAGGATGGCATATTCCTCTTAGTGGATGGAAAGTCATGACAGACATTAAGCTGTAGGGCCAGATAAAAGCAGAGACAGTGTGCAACAGCTGTGTGATCCCACCAGGAGGGGATATGTTGTTTAATTGAATCAGTTTTAGGTGGCACATAGAGTCATGACTCACAGCACGACTGCAGAATGTGCCCTCAGATACTCAGCAGGACTTGTACAGCTTATCTCAGTATCCTATAGAAGAAATATATTGATAAGATGATTTTCATGTAGTGTGAATAAGTATATTTTCCTACATCACTGCTACCATTTTTTAATTGTAGACTTTCAATCACCTAAGACAGCTACACCGTATAAAAGAGAAATGCAGAGGAAACAGCTCATTATTCTCAATGTTGACATTAAACAGCAGCTTTATTAATATCTGCTTTCACCTAGCCTTTTTAGTGCAGGGAGGGAAATCACCTTGATTGCTATAGCTTCGGTAGTGGCTTGGCCGTATCAAAATCTGACCTGCAGGTCAAGACCGCGGCTGTTGTGGTGTGCCAAAAAGCACTTTAATAAGAGCAGATGAAAGATGAAAGTCAGAAATTAAACATCTTATTAAAAACTGCCACATACTAAATCCAAAAGCAAAACTGATTAAGTGTGAAAGGGCAAGTGACTCCTACAAGAGTGGGCAGTGTGGGTGGACTGCAAGGAGTCCCCACCACATTTCAGGTGGCCTGCAGACACTCAGGTACTGTGTCACTCTCTCAACAACTCAGACAGTGCTTGCTTTTTGTCTCCTCTAAAGGGTTCCCAACCACCAAACTGGACAGTTGTATCCCATTCCACTCTCTGCTTGTGCTGCACAGACCAAGCAGGAGCTATAAATAGCTGCTGCTGTAAGCCTCTCCCCTTGCTTTGGGCTTTGAGCAGTGGGACAGGTCCAGCCACACAAGAAGAAACTTGGTGGGCTTAGTGCTGCTGCTGGCACAGGGGCAGCAATTGTACAGCTAACATCAGGGACCATAGGACTGAATTAAATGTGAAACAATTCTAAAAGCAATCACATGATTTTCAGAGTAGTAATGTATTTTTGCTTGGACAGAAATAGTACCATATTTACCAGTTAACATAAGTAGTAGAGTTTCACTGAAACAGTAAATTTTGATCATTGCTTAAAAATTAACTCTCTTCTTGCTAACTACCCTAAATTTACATCTGCTATAAGTTTTAAAAATAGAAATGTTTCAGGCTCTTACAAAGATGTTATCAGGACGTAAATGTTGTTCTCAAAATTGTACATCAAGAACTATTTACAGTCATACTACTGGTTTAAATATTAAATAGAAAAGAATAGCTTTGTTACTTGAAAATTATTTTGAAGGAATGGAAATCTATATGAGTTTCTAACTACTGGTGTTTTGAAGTATTTTTAAAATCATATATTTTAAGAAATTTTAAACCACTTTGAAATAGATATAGCTTCCTCAAATGCCATTAAACTGACTACAAAGTTAAAAATATTGCTGATGAATATGATTAATTTTAGTCTTATTTACTTATGTGTTGAATGAAATGTAAATTACTTTGTACACATGGCAATATATAAACATTGCAATAAATTTCAACTGTGATGATGTGTATGACATTCTCAGTAGCAGAGGTTAGGGTTTTTAATGTAAAATACCTCCAGAGGAGGAGCATCTGTGATATATAGTGCATGTCATGGTAGTGGAGAATGTGTGTTTGGGAACAAGGGCCTACACAATTATGTTTTTCTATTCTCTTAATCTTGAATATCGTTGAAGTATTAGCTAAGGGTTTGAGCATTGTGACTCAAAATTCACCAAGGGCACCAAAGTGCAAGAGAGATTTACTACAGACTCTCAAGTTCCCAGATATTCCCTGTTCATCTGACCACATCTTCTGAGACGCTGTTCACCTTGAAACCCCCCAATCTCAGCGGGATTTGAGGATGCAAAATTTTTCCATGAAAGCCATAGCACCTTGTGGTTCAAAGTGGGAACATTTGAGATGGTGTTCATACATGTTAAAGTCATATTAGGCTTTTAAGCCACTTTTTAAATCTAATTTAACTTTGGGAGGGAGAACCACCACTATAGCTATTTGTTAAAACAGCATACAGATGTTACACAGGACTTGTACAAACCTGTGCCTATGAACAAATGAAAAGCTTTTAAGATCACAGAGGAGTTTTTGAAGTTAAAAATTAGCCATGATTACATACACAATAACCTGTCACTTCTTTTATGCTTCTGTAAAATAAAATGCTGTCAAGAAGAAATAAAGTGTCCTGAAGAAATGTCAGAGCATAACTTTACACTTGCTTAAAATGTGCTTCCGAAGCTGCTAAAACTTTATTATTGAAGTATAACTCTTCTTTAAAAAGAGCTATTTGTTGTCATTTTGATTGACAAAAAAAAGAAAAGCTTGTGTAAGACACAAAATTACTTAAAACACTGTAGGAAAGATGAAATTATATAACCAATTTTTTTAATTGACCACCAAATATACTAAAACTAGTTTTCATGAACAACTAGCAGTGTGAAAATATATTAAGATAAATTCACAATGACATTCATTGCAAGTATTTTGCTTTTCAAATGCGACTAAGTATTTAATTAATATGCTCTATTCTGATCCTATTTATTTATTTTCCTGTTCTCCTGGAACACAATCAAAGACAGCAGAAAGCTTTTTAACATTGTGAAGCAAAATTGAATTTACTGCCTGAAAAAACAGGAGAAAGTTCATTTGTTTCTCATGAAAGAGCAAAAGAAGGAAGGGAAAGGAGGAAGAATCTCAGAGCAGAAACAGAGGAAGAGCTACAGAGGTCCAGGGTTCCTGCATCAGGCACTGTCAGCAGTGAACAGTGACCCCCTGTCATCAGAGTCTGCTTCTCTGGCTCCTCAGACCCTCAGTCTCCTGTGCTCCCACACCTGGTTTTAGACTTCCTAGCACAGGCAGAGTGAATTTTGTTGCTTTTATAATCCCTGGCAATGCACGGCATTAGGCCCCTTTGTTGGTACCTTCACTTGAGTTTGTAGGAGCTCTGCACTGGATGCTGATATTTGTGAAGGGCTGTCAAAGAATTCTGTTGGCTTGTAAGGCCTTTGAATCATAAGAGAGAGATCGCAGAAACAGGGATCAGCCAGCATTCCCTATCCGTGTGCTCATGCAAGAGTCCTCTATGCTAGACAGAGGCTGCTGATCTCTGGGACAGAGGATATAATTATTTAACTTGATTGAATCCAGTTTGCTGAATAAATACTGAGCCAGCCACTGCTTGCTGCAAGAAGCAGACCCAAACAGCCTCACCCCACATGAGCCTGGCTGGAATTTGCACAGCCAAGAGGAGCAGAAACCAGGACTGGGAAAAATCTTCCCATGGTGTGGAGAGAATTCTTTACAGCCATTGCAGTTTAAATTGATAACTCCTAACATACCTGAAAAAGAAAAAAAAAAGCCTTTTCTAACCTATTGTTTTGCACTGTTAATAAACCAAGTGCCAGGAGTCATCTGGTATCCTTTTAGGAAAAGTGAAGATGGTGTACATGCAATTTGATGAGCATAGAAGCTACAAAGGAATAAAGCAATTTCCATTTGACAAAAGCCTATAGAGCTTCTAACTTGTATACTGTGGAAGTCTAGCACAGTCTGAATTTTCAGAGGTTTATAATTTGCCAAAATCTGGGAGAACACAAAGGCAAATCCACTATGATTGTCCAATTTCTTTGGTCCAAGAAATTTTCTTTCAGATGAGCAGCACTTTTCAACAGGTACCAAACAACTTAATGTATGTATAATCAAACTATCAGTGATGACTGCAATGTTTTGTTTGGGTTTTTTTCAAATATAATCAGCCCAAAGTCTGGTAAAGTTATGAACAACAACAATAGGATCCTGGAAAGGTTGCCTTGTACTATTTCAGTCCTAGACAATCATAGAAGACCTGTCTACCATAGCTACGTACATTACTAGAAAGTAAGTAAATAAGTATTTGATACTTTGGAACTTTAGACTGACAGATGCTTTAGGGAAAAAGTGGAAAATAAAAGACATGTCTGTCTGTATGTTTTTCCTAAACCTGTGCTAGCTCGTTCTTTTCCACTTCTTATGAGAGTACATAAAAGCCAGACCTGTCTACTTTTTTATCTTCACAAACCAAAAGACTGATATGATCTGTTAAGACCAAGACACTGAAGAGCTGTATACATCAGTACTGGGTCTGACTGCTGACATTGACCTTCCTCTTCTAAGGCCTCACCAAAACAACAGAGTAGATGTAGAATGTATGAAAAAAAGACTATGCTAGAAAGCAAACTTACATTGGTATGTCTTATGATGTGGAAACAATCTATGAATGAAAAAAAACCAAAATGAACAGCTCTTTTTGGGTTTGGTTTCCTTGCTTTTTTTTGCAGGGGGAGTGAGGGAAGTGGTTTGGTTTGGTTTGTGGGTTTTGTTGTTTTGGGGTTGGTTTTGGTTTGGCTTTGGGGTTTTTTGGGAGGTTTGGGTTTTCTTTTTTTAGCTTGGTTTTGGTTATGGTTTTTAATGGCAAAAATAACCTTATTTAAAATATCCATCCCTTAAAACAAGCAATCCACAGGAGCACATTTTTTCTTATCTGTACAGCTGGGTCAAAATCATGACTAGAATTTGCAGCCCAGATTTCACATGTTGGGATGTAAATCTTGTCTGGTTTGCAGCAGACACAGAAACACTTGGGCAGTAAACATGTTGAATTCCTTTGTACTAATTTTTTAACACAAATTATGATCTATAATCACATTCTGATTTCATTTACACAAAAGTTAGTCTGTCTGTATTTAATTGCTAAAAAGAAATTTCATATGTAAGATCAGCTACAGTTGATGGTTTTCAACTCACTCAGATTTCACTGACTTATGGGGAAAAACTATGGCTCACCTGTGTCAGTGGCATACAGATACAATTCTCCATTATTTAGGACTGGATCCACAGAAAGTATTATCCTTACTACAGTTCTAGACAACAGTTTGTGGAAACAAAGACTCTCTGGTGCAGCTAAGTTACTCTGGAGGAAAGACAAGGGTATGAGAGCCAAAGGAATTGGATGCTCCTCTTTGAGCTCCACAAGGCTGAGGCAGAGTAAGGGGATTCCTGGTCCCAAACACAACCTGGGCAAAACTCAGAATTGTTGTGTTCTGGGTAGAGCTGTTGGTACCTGCAAAGGCATCATTTAAGGATGCCAAATCACGGACCTGCTTCCTTTCCACTTCCAGAAGTTGGAGCAAAACCAGTATCGTGGCAAGGCATCCATGGACTGAGAGATACTCATCCTCTAAGGAAATCCTAAGGGAAGCAGCCAGAGAATCAAGATTTAGAGTTTCTGCCTCTCACAGTGTCTCTAGTTTGAAATTCACTGTATAAAAGATTTAACATGTCTTATTTATACCTGATGCCTTTCACTGTTCCCTTTAAGATTTTTATATAATCCCATAGCAAGTGTCCATGCATTTTTAGTCATCCAAATATATATGTGCTTTACATTTTCTGTCCTCTTAGGTAAAGCAAATATACTTAATGAAATACATAACTGAATTTGGATCTTAAACTATTTTTAACAAAGCAGCAGTTCATGGTGGCAATTACTGCACATGTGTGCTAGAGGACAAGTGCCAAATACTCCTGCTCAATTTCTCTAACAGCTGAAGAAATTTTTTTTTTAAAAAAAATCTGATAACAGCTGAATGGCTTTCCTTCAAACTTCTGTGTTAAGGTAGATAGGGTTTCCAGTTCAAAAATAGTCAAGAAGACCCACTGCAAACAAAGACTTAAGGTATAAAGTAGTATCTGAACTATAACTGTAGCATCCCCCGGGAGTAAATAAATTGCAACAGTAATAATACTTCATATTTATAGATCAAGTTCCATCCAGAGATTCCAAAATGCTTCAATGAAATATTAATCATCAGAACCTTCCTGATGAACAGTTGTTATTATCCTCAGTTCAGAGATCAAAACACTGTAACACATCATGATTTAAATGACTCAGCTTCAGTCAAGAAACCCACAGCAGAGCCATGAAACATGTCCAGATATGAGGACTTCACATTTTAAACTGTCAGTCTGAAGTCCTATACTTTAAATGCAACATGTTTTGCATTTGATCTTTGTCCAGAACTTCAAAATTAATTTAAACTCTCAGTTTGAAGCCTTACCATTTGTATGCTATGAGGCCCACAAGAAAACACGGTTCACGTAGTTGGAGACTTTGAACCTAAGATGAACATGCCTTTCCCACAAATGTCTTTAGCTAAATCATCAACACCTTGTTATTATATCCCTTACCACAGTGTGCATGGATCTCAGAAATGGTGTTAAAGTGAAGAGAGAGTGAAGTATGTGTCCTTACATTCTTTAGAGAGCTATATTAGTTCATACTTCCAGCCCAAGCAAGAACACTTTCACACCACTCTTTGAATGCACCACAGGTTATGTGAAGCATGTGCTATGGGGAGGAATGTGCTTCAGTGAGAGCCAACCCCCTGATTTCAATGGTTTTAATTCGGTGCTCCAGTATGATGGGTAGAAAGTTAGTTATGTCTTCCACTTCCCTTTCAAATGTGAAAGATAAAAACTGTAGCAAGACAGCTTTTTTAATCCTGAAGTGTTTCTGCTGAAAAATAACCAAGACTAGTCTAATTGTCATGCTTGCTAAACACACAGAGGGATCATAGTCTGGTGCTGCTTTTTTTTTCTTTCATGAATAGCAGTACACTTCTGTTTGCCTAGAAATATGCGTGTGTAAAAGTATTGTTGAGTTATCAGACCCTGGGATGTTGTGCTGTATTTAGTGATTTTCAGAACAAATAGGAGTTTCCAGTCCTGGAAGTTCACTGTCTGAATTCTGGTATCATAGAATCATAGAATGGCTTGGGCTGGAGGGTATCTTAAAGATCATCTACTTCCAATCCCCCTGCCATGGGCAGGGACACCTTTCACTAGACCAGGTTACTCAGAGCCCCATCCAACCTGACCCTGAACACCTCCAGGCATGTGGCATCCACATCTTCTCTGTGCAAACTGTTCCAGTGCCTCACCATCCTCACAGTAAAGAATTTTTTCCTAATATCTAATCTAAACCTACTCTCAGTTGGAAGACATTCCCCCTTGTCCTGTCACTACACGTCCTTGTAAATAGTGTCTCTCCCTCTCTCTCGTGGACTCCATTCAGGTACTAGAAGGTTGCAATTAGGTCACCCCAAAGCCTTCTCTTTTCCAAGCAGCTGTTACTTTATCTGAGTAGCTGCTTTCATAAGGAAAGGGAAAACCTTCAGAGACTCTGAAAACTTGAGGACTCAAGTGCAGAAGACTAAAACATTGGGGGAAAAAGACAAATAAGTGGAACTTTGGTAGAACTTCTACCTTTTTGTAACAGCAATAGTAAAAACAAACTTGTCCATATAAACATGAGATAACTTGTCTACCTTTCCTATACCACTACTTTAAGTGACTAACAAGAAGATGCTGGGACATGCTCATTTTCCCCCTTCTTGTCACGAGGCATCAATATAAAAGACATCTTGCTCCCCACATCGTGGCAGCAGAAAAATAAAATGGAAGAGCCAAAGAAGATTATATTGAATGGAAGTTAATGGCCCTATTCCAACAGCACTTAAAAGCCATCTTGTCCTGACAGTGTTTACAGCAGGTACCAGTAACAGCAAATAAACTAAGGAAGTTGCATTGCTGATGACATTTGCATGTGTTCGATTCACTCTCAAAAAGTAAATTGTGTCAGAAGCTGTTATTGATAGATGTGTACATCATTGTGTAGATAGACAAAACTATTTCCTAAATTTTTCCTACATGCAGGCACTGACAACTAATGAACAAATCTCCACAGGTGACTATAGAGAACCTGCTTACTATATCCCATTAAAAATAGCCCAACTGAAAAACAGTTTTGTGTATGACTACATACATACATGCATCACAAATAAGACTGGTCCAGACCTAAAGAAGATGGGCATGGCCTGCTTCTACAGGACCTTCTTACCAAGATTCTGAAGAATGGTTGCTGGGGGTTACACAGTAACATAAATGGATTTGCAAAAGTGAATGTCAGAGAATTTCTTGAGTTTACACGTATTTTTTCCTAGTCTCATTTGAGTTTCTTCTAAAAGGCAAGCTCTCCCAAATTCAAATGACAGAAGAAATGAAGGGTCCCCTAGATGGTAATTCTACATAGAAGACAGGTCTAGTTCTGGATACTATCTGTACCAAATTTGAGATTTCACTGAGATATGCTCTTTGGATAAATTCAAACTCTCCAAGAAGGTGACAAGTGCTCATGAAATCAATATTGACACTGAGCAAGATCCCAAACTACATTTGGGATCCCTAAACTGCACAGTGCAGTGAATGTGTGGATGGCTGACGACACTGGATGATTACTCACTGGCAGTAACTGATGCATCACCCCTCCCTTTGGGACCAGAGGTTTGCTTTTAGGATTTATAACAGAAATATAAGATGCCCACCTGCTACAACTCTCTCTTAAAGTTTAGAGGAATCCCTGAGAGGCCTTTGACACTGCCTCTTGAGGGTATCTCCAAAGAAGCTGCACACATCACTGTTTCTAGGCTCAACACAACAACCCTGCTGCTCTCTGGAGGTCTCCTTCGTTACTGTGATAACATTCAACAATCACTGAACTTCCTTCTTCCCCCTAAATGCAAGGAAAGGGAAATCCCAACATCCTGCAACTGAAAGAAAATAGCAAACTAATTCCAATACGGTTATGAGCACCAAAAGGCTCCTTGTCCACCCAACCCACAGTTCTTGTTATCACCCTTTATGTGCTGAAACTATGGGCCCTCTGTGGGCCCTACTCTTTTGAATGAAATTTGTCTACAAGCATAACACTTTACTGTTATGCACAAAAAATTTCACTATGGCTGTACAGAACAGCAACACGTAATGCTGCATGCCCTTTCTGGCTGGCAGTTGTTGGCAGAACAAAACTATTTGCAATCTTTTCCACAGCTGCAAAGTAGCCTTTGTGTATTCATTTCTCCAGGATGTAATGCTACTCAAAATGCAGAATTCATTTTTAATTTAACTGATTGTATCTTTTTGACCATTTGACTGTTGAAATATCTCATTAGTTACCTAAGCAATAAGATATAGCAGGCATACCTAGCATTTCAGGGGCTAATTTTCAGATTGTTTCGATTTCTTCTGTACATGTACTGCTGTAGAAATCATGCATGACATTTAAGTGGTTTCAAATGGCATTAAATTATTTGACCATAACTTGCAGAATTGTATGCATGCCCAGAAATGTTGTAATTTATTGAGAGAAAATTGAGTCCAGAAATGTTTCTTGAAGACTGGAAGATTTCAGTTTGAGTCTGAGATTCCCTGCTCTCTTATTATCCCAGAACTGCAACATTTGGGAATTCAAAGTGCTTGATGTAGTGTTCAACACTATGTGGCATACAAATATCCCACGTGAAAAAATCTGCCTAACATTAGCCTCTTTACTGCCATCCAGAGGCAGTATAGAACCAATATTAATAATAATTCCTTGTAAACGCCACTTTAAAGACAGAAAATGTTTGAAGAATAAAATCAGCCAAGGCTTTTCAGACAATCAGAGAGAAAATATAAATGATGGAATGAGTTGGATGTATAGAATTTGCATTCCAACAGAAAATGGCTAAAAAGGTAATGGTAAATTTGAAACAAGATTAAGGTTGTGTGAGATTTTTACCAGAATAAGTCTGGGATTTAGACCAGTTCATGTAACTGATGTAAAATAGGGATTATGAAAGGCATAGCTTCGGGTCATACATACCCGTATACATACATACGTACATGTATCTTTTTATTCATTGACATTTAAGTATTACCATCAGTAATAGCTGCATACTAACCTACGTATAACGTGTGTTGTTCAGTGTCCCTTCCAAAAGCTTAGCTTGGGGAGAAAGATTCACTGAGTTGAATTCCTGCCAAAACAGAAGGAGGTTTTATAAAGAAGTAAGAGTGTGAAAATACAGCTTTGCCTTGGACAGATACTGGAAACCCATGCATTTGCAAGTTACTCGGCTACCACAGTTTGATAAATTTCCATGTCAGCTGAGCAACAACAATGCACCATGGGTACTTTCTTGGCCCATGGCAGAGAATCAAAAGGGTAAAAGATAGAAAAACTCATGGGTTGAGATAAAGACAGTTCAATAGAGAAAGCAAAAGCCACACACAAGCAAAGGAAAACAAGGAATTAAATCACTGTTTCCCATAGGCAGGAGGTGTTCAGCATCTCCAGAAGAGCAGGGCCTGTCACTCATAACAGTTCCTTGGGAAGACAAACACCATCACTCCAGATGTCCCCCACTTCCTCTTTCTTCTCCCCACTTTATATACTGAGCATGATGGCCTATGGTATGGAATATCCCTTTGGTCAGTTTGGGTCACCTGTCCTGACTGTGTCTACTCCCAGTCTCCCATGCACCCCCAACTTCTTTGCCAGTATGGCAGTACAGAAAGCAGCAAAGGCCTTGACTCTGTGTAAGCTCTGCTCAGCAATAACAAAAACACCTCTGCATTATCAACTCTGTGTTCTGCACAAATGCTAAACACAGCCCCATACTAGTCACTGTGAAGAAAGTTAACTCTACTTCAGCCCAAACCAGCACAATTGTACAGGTGTTCAAATAAATAACTGATGCTGTTGGCAAGAAGCCAGCATTTTTGCTTGGTACTTCTAAGTTATGGGTTAATAATTTGGCCAAAAAATATATCTTAAAGTGGAAATTAAAATTCATTTTGGTACTGATACTTGGCATATTTCCATATCTCAATCCTAGAAGTGCAAAATATAATTTCAACTGCTTAGGGTCATCTAAACCTCAATTTAAGTGTTCCAGCTCAAATGGGGAATCATCCACCCTGTGAGCATGACCCAGGGGCATGAGGGTTCCTGGGAATGGGAGATGCTGTGGCCTTTACTCATGCCATCAACACTCAACAGGGTTGGCAGAGCATGATCATGTCAAGGTAACACTGTGGAGTTGAGGCCTGGACTGACACTCCCTGCTGGAGGAAGTTGAGAACCTTGTAAACCAGACAAATCCAGGAAGAACATAACGGAGCCTGCCATGGAAATCCACAAGGACAGAGCTTTTGCACAGTCCCACACACGGTTTTGGCTATTGAGATGAATCTCAGCTGAAAACAAACTGCTCACAGCACCTAGGAACACAAATTTGACACTACCCTTTTCTATCTAAAGATGTCTCTCCTGAAAGTTCTGTGCAGACACCCCTTATGTTGTGTAAGCAGCTATTCAAATTGCTGAAGTTACATGCACACCTATGTGTTCAGGGGATTGTAGTGCATGATAGTATCTCACTTCTAAAGACGTAGACGTAAGGCATAAGAGTCAGTTATAAAATAGTTTGCAAATAAATTGGTAAAGAAAATCAAATATACCAAATATGTAAGAACATATGCTGCAAAAGCTTCTATGAACATTAGTTTTTCCCACAGGTTAAGGAAAATAACCTATTAAAAATAGGTTAAAAATAATCTATTAAAAAATAAGGGTAAATTGGGGGTTCAGAATTTAAACGGTTGATATATGATGTTCAATGCATATAGTAATACTTTAAGTAAAAGTGTGAGAGGAAGAGTATTTTTGTTGTACCTATTTGCTGTACCTATATTCCTTGTGATAACAACATATAGGTAGAGGAATTGCACACAGCTACAATAATGACCTAGTGTAAACCTGTGAAAACAAAGAAACTAATATTACTGAAAAACTCTTTCTGCACACTCTGTGGAGCCTTAATAGTGGCAACAAAGGCTCCTAAGCAAGGGTGATCTTTCTTGTCTGATTACTGCAATGCTTAGTTATAAGAAGATGAGTTAAGGGGTCTTTTGTCCTGTTAGCCTTCATAATATCTACCTCTCCAAGGTTGATTAAAACCTTTCAGATTTCCCCAAGACAGTTTTGATGCCTTAATTGCTATCTTTTTTTCTGGGCTAATTAACATCAGTTTGCAAAAATCTCCTGCAAGACATTGCAAAACATCACTTGTTAAAGAGATTGTGAGGCTTGCTCTTGACAAATGTGAAGTGACATTCTGCCTGTGTCTTTTGTAAGATCATATAAAAGAGCTGGTTCATCTACCAGAAAAAGAAAAAAATCCCACCAGGAACCAGTAAAAAAGACAATACTCATCATACAGAGTCGCAGGGCTAAGTAAATGGTTCACACGTCTTGCTCTCATGAGATGAAAGGGAATGAATCTAAATTCATTTTACATTTGATCACAGACAAGGAATTCTCCAGATCAAAGTGCGCCATAATAATGAAGACTAACTAAATGCAACTAGATCCAAAAACATCTGCCAGGGGTTTGATGTCTAAAAATGGAAATACTTTATGTTAATGTATTATTACATAACCACAAGAGAACTGAAAGAGTCTTTAAGTCTTATTTTGGTTTTGTGTATCATGGTTGAGAAAATTCAACTAACATAATCCCCCAAAGAAATCTAACACATTGAGAGAAAAGAGAGTTAGATAAAACGATGAGTCTTCATCCTGTGTTCTCTTTGTGTCTGATCGGGCACTGTTTTTAAAAAGGCTAATTTCAGAAATACTGGTGACCTGAATAAAATATATTGGCAGTATAGGAAATGAGTTTGATGGTTCAAATCCAATTTTCAGTGGAGAAGGGTGCACATCACAGAAACCTTCTCCAAAATTCACACTAATTGGCAACTTTTTGGCAGTCTCTTTACAGAGGCCAAAAACTGAATGAACATGGAGATTAAACTGTCTTTTTGCTCCTAAAAGTACTCTGTTTGAGCAGCAGCTGAAATTTATTGGTACAGCAATGAGGAAAGAAAAAAGTGGCATTTCCAGCTATGTCGTACCTGTTCTGGGGTTGAGCATAATTCATTGTTCAGGACCATCAAGGCAACAAGTATATGCTAATTAAGCTACAGTAGAAAAGTGAAAACATTTTTTAACCCTTTAGTTGAAAATGCTTCAAAGGCATATAATATTTAAAGGTGTAGTAAAAAAGTGTGGAAACTTAAGCTCTGCAAAAGTGAACAAAAATGGGTTTGTCTTTTTTGACAGGAGAGGCTTGTGAAGGCAGAAAGCAGTGTTGTTTCCTTCCCTTTTTCCTCTGTGGTCACTGCTTCACTGATGCAATAGTTTAGAGCAGTAGAGCTGTCTGGATGCTCAGAAAAATTGATGCCCCTTCCAAACTGTATTCAATCTGAGCTCAATGACATAGCTGAACCCACATAGTTCCCCAGAGAAGAAGGAGTGGTTTGCTGCAGCCAGCCTTGCTCCTGAAAAGCTTTTTTGAAGTTGTCAGACTTTAGAGCAGCTCTTGGCTCGGCCGTACTTGGGACTTGTACTGGCATAGAAGTGACCCTCATGTTTCTGGGTGAGTGAAGCTACAGTGCAGCAGAGACTTTGATCCATTACACTGTAACGCAGTCTGCAAAGAAAATCAGGGGAAGGAGCAGAGACATGTTTCTGATAGGTTACAAAATCTACCCATTCTTGGCTGTAGTTCTCTTTACTCTTCCCATTTCCAAGCAATTGTCCTTATCCACAGCCTTCACCGATCTCTAGTTTCCAAGAAATGCAGACAGCTCTGCTTCTGGTGACATCATTTTCTGTTCTGCTAGTATTATTTTGATTTATTCTAAACTCTGGCATGTGTTTATGGGTGACCTAAAGGAACTTAGATTGTTATGTTGGTGCAGTCTAACAGTACAAATTTCTGGAAACAGCACTTAGTACTTCCTGAGAGCTGTTTACTTTCATGGCACTTGCTGAACTTCACAACTGTTGTGTCATTCAGTTTTGCCAGCTCAATCTTTCATTACTCTGACAGGTCTAGATTCTCTTCTGTTCTTGTCTGAAATTGTTAAGCTCTAGCAGCATATTCAAAGAAGGCCACAAACATCATTTATGCTTCGTCTGTAAGAGTTTATTTTCTTCAGAAGATACAGAAAAGGCAAGCTGAGAGAGTATTGCTAGAATTTCTGTTTCTTACTGCCAACTGTCAATGTTACCACTGCATTTTTGTGGATGAAACAAATCTTCTGGAATGGATTTTAAAGCATAGGAGGTGATGGCTTGGCAGAAGTGATTGGTTGTGTCTTGCAAGTTGTATATGCAGCTCTTCTTGAGAGATTACATAGGTAATGTAAATCAGTGTCAATCAATTCTTCAACTAGAGCAGATCTACTACAGCAAACCAGAGTCAAACTATTAGCAAAGAATGACATTGCAGATAAAGATGCCTGGAAGAGTTTCTAAACTTTAAACTCCAAGTATGAAGTGCCAGTTTCTGAACGTGGTTGGCTATATTTCTTAGTGACTGAGTAAGCAATGCTTTTATATGCACATTGTTTCAATTTAACACAAATTATTAACTAAATTCTTTATTGTTCCATGGATAAGTATTACATATACTAAAATTCCAAGCAAGTATGAGAAAATACTTTTATGAACACAGCTTTGCATGCTACTAACAACAGTTTCCAGACTTCCAGAGGTTTGGGTCATTCTGTTTGACAGATTTTGCAGTGTATTTCGAGTGTCTTCTGATGGTAAGTTACCTATTCAGTATTAAAAATTGAGATGGGCTGTTATTTAAAACAGATTATTTTCTTAAATCAAAATGATCTGGTGTGTTAAATTGCCAGATCAGTTAAAAAATGTAAGTGAAAAAAAAAAAGGAAGAATCCCTCTCCCTTTCTTTTATTAATTATAACTTGATTCACACTAAGGCCTGTTCTGAAGTCTATGGAAGTAAATTAATTTCCAGAAATTGTTTACACTGGCTCTTTATTCTGGGGTCTTTGAAAGGCTTTGATAGATACTCAGACAGATACTCATCTGTTTATCTGTTGCAGCACACTTTACAGAGCAAACAGTTCTATCATTTTGTGGCCTTTTCCCTGATTTTCCTAATACAGCTCTCTATGTTGAACATTCTTTTTAAGGTGAATTAAATTTTTTCTGAGTGAAGATATCATCTAGGATCTTTTAGTGGCTGAAATATAAATTGTACTGTTCTGTTGTTAACTTAGGCCAAGGTAAGGAGCAGTTCGGGTCATGCACTCATAGTTCTTACCAGTCTCCGTAAGCCTCCATTGTATTTTAACTAATTCTCCTATTTTTTTCTGGCAATATCTAAAATTGTTAAATACTTCATACTGGTTTTGGCCACCTGGACCTCCCTGCCTACAGGATGTCTAGCTTAACCATAAGACTGGGAGTGACTTGAAGTGAGGGAATGCAGAAGCCTGGAGTTTTAAGCTCTTTCTTTTCCTGAAGCAGAAGAAAAATAAAAGAATATGACTTCCCGTTGAAATGTGCATCCACATCTCCTTCAGTATTTTTAATGACATTCTGGTGGTTCAGAATTCTGCAGGTGATGTTCTTCAGCTTTTTTGTGAATAGCAATCTGCATTTCTTTCATCACCTTGGAAGCTATTCTACAGACCTCTCTAGGGAGAGAAAGAAGAAAATCCACTTTTTAAATTATATTTCAACCACAAAACCAAGGTGCCTCTAGGTGTGAGGAGAAGAAGAATCACATCATCCTTTGGACTGCTGTTATGATAACTAAGGAGAACAAAGTAAAGCTCATAGAGTTTTCCTTCTTGGGTGGGATCCTCTTCTATTGTGTGATAGTAAGTGCTTCAGGTCCAGCTTCTTTAGACACATCTTCACTCAGACTCTAGACCCCCATCACCTCATATTATAGGAGGAAGCACTGGGGCACATTTGGGCTTTATCTTAACATCTCTCTACCCCATGGGCTCTTCTAGCCATTTCTTAAATACTTTTAATTCTATCAGCTCTGTTTTCTCTTGGCTTCTTCCCTTCTATTGCCAGTGTTAATAATTTCCCTCTGGTCTAAAATCTCCCAACAGGAGAGAACAATGTTTTCCTTACTCTGCAGGTCAGATCCTGATCTCAGTCATGACTCTATAAAGGACAACACTAATTTAATGAAGGTTAAAATCTACCCCATCATCTTCTTAGACTGTCCTTCCAGAGCTTATATTTAGCTGCTCTGACTCCACTCCTTCATAGTGAGGCTTCCCTCAACTCCAGAGAGAGTTGAAGTCTACCAGCAGCACATTGCAGGCATGGGCTCTCAAATGAATTTTTATTTAAAGGAAAAAGAGAGAAACATTTACTGATAAAATTTGACAATATTTTAGCTGCAAAAGAATTTAAAAGTGAATGTTTTGTAAAAATGTGTACCATAAGAAGTTCTGTGTATCCTCAGCATAAACAGGATTCAGAAAAATCAGTAAGAATTAAACCTGTTTAGTCTTATCTACTCAGGTGTTTTCTTTACGGAACATTTATAGAGGTACAGTTGAGTTCTATAACACAAGCATCTCAAAAATAGATCTGACATACTAATTCCCATTGCAGGAATATTTGCCAGGTTCAAATGCCAATGACACTGAAAATTTTGCTAGGTCAAGTTCATTCAGTCGCTGGGAGTGTTCAGAATTTTTGATTTCAAATCTGACTTTGTACACCTTCAGCCTATATTCAAATTTGCAGTCTGCCTTTTAGTGGCTGTTTTCTCCAGACAGAATTAAACTGAGGAGAAGTTTAATGAATGCAATTGCCTGACTGTGTTACAGACTATCCATCAATAGATTCATTGCCTATAGAAAACTGAATTTACTCAGGTACAATGAGAACAAGAGTGAAAAGATGTAAGGACACAGTAAGGACTAGAAACTCTTTCATTTAGCTAAAAATCACATTTTCAAAAATTTTCCAGTTTTCCAGTATAACAAAGCTGCAAACAAATTTATTTTTAATCTTGAAAAAAATTAAATTCCTTATAGCTGTTGAGAGGAAAATAGTCATATATGAAATCACTTCTAGTACAAAATACCTTGCTCTCTAGAAGATAATATGATAAAAATCTATCCATGCCCACAGCTGGGGATTTCTCTACCAACCTCATTTAAAGTACAAATACATAACATTGTCTTTCAGAAAAGGATTTATATATCCCGCTGCCCTGAACTTTTTAAGCACTTCTATTACTAAATATAAGAATTGTTTTTACCATTTTTGTAATGCTTTCATTTATTACTTTTTTTTCAATAGATATATTGTAAGATGGAAAATCCCTCACTTAGATTTCAGAGTTAATGGCTGTGATTTGTCACTTTGCTGTGAATAGTCAAATCATCCCTCCAAGCAGGGTCTGGAGAACAGCTGATTTCATCTTCTCTTACAATAATAGAATCTGACATATTCCGAAGAGAACTTTTAATAGTCACATTGGAGGTATTAAAGGTGCTTTCTGTTGGCAAAATATTACAGCCCACTAGTAACTGAAATCTGCAGCCACACTTGAAAACTCCACTTTTGATAAATGGGAGAAAAAAGCCCACTGTGCTTATTGCCTTTTTGGGTTCCTTTCTTTTTAAATCTTGCCTTGTTGTCCAATAAAGTTGCTCTGAGGGCTGGCCTTCAAGCTGATGGTGTTCTTTACAGCTCCAGCTGCAGTTTTGTGGCAATGTTTCAGCATTGTACAGAATAAAAAGAGTCCTCTGATTCAAGCATGTGGAAAGGACATACACAATGTAAACCCACAACGTATCTACTGCGCACCAAAGGGGGTTGCCACATGATAGCAGCAGCCTGCCAAATCCTCTGAACTTTTGGCATCTAATAATAGGGACGGTGCAATAAAAGAAAATCAAGGAAGGAAATTATTAGGGAGCTGGGAAAAGGGTAGGACTTATGTCACTTTTTTCAGGGCAATCTCTTTATCCCACTTCATTAATGCAATGATGATTGGATTGATAAAGGCTTAGCTCAGAGTACATCTGTTGGACAATAGCTGCTCTTTATTTATCTCTGTTCTGTGTATCAAAGAGTATAAAGAGAAGTTTACACTCTTCCTACACTCCAGCCTCTCACCCCAGTCCCAGAGTCTGGAATTTTCTTTCCCACTGTTTTGTTTCAATTAGAAGGGATATGCTCAAGTGTCGCCTTTGTTCCCATTTCAGAGGGATGGTCTCTAGGACCTGCAGCAACCACCAGCAAGAAAGACAAATTGAGCACAGTAACCCTCAGGGCACTATTGATCCCAGA
The DNA here is from genome assembly GCF_000695815.1 of Acanthisitta chloris. Lineage (NCBI taxonomy): Eukaryota > Metazoa > Chordata > Aves > Passeriformes > Acanthisittidae > Acanthisitta > Acanthisitta chloris. The sequence continues at coordinate 27,368 of NW_008671496.1, read as the reverse complement.
AGAAAAACATGGGAAAAGCACACATGAAAATCTTTTATGAGTAGTACTTTTAAAAAACGTGAAGAAAAAATGAGCTTCTGTCTTAAAAATGAGTCTATATAGCTAGCTGAGTGAGAATTGATTTAGAAATGTGTATCTACTAAGTGCATATTATATTGCTTTATTAATATAATTAATAGAAATTGTCAGATGGGGTTTTATTTGTATTTTTATGAGTTTTTAAAAAAATATACCTCTTAGGATGATGAAAGCAACACTACAAAAAAGGTTTGAACAAACCTCCTGTCTTTATGAGACTAAACCCAAAATAAAGTGGCACAGAAGATGACTACTACTGGCACTGGCTCAACTTACTTTGCTAAATTCTGCTCCCAGTTTATGTGGCTGTATATCCCACGAATTCCAGGAGAATCATCTGACTTTACTGAGGGTTTTTTTTATTTGAAAATTGTTACATAGAAAGCTAATTATGTCAGTGGAATAAGCTCAGACTTATTTAAGTGATGGCAGTGTGTGTTGTTATAAATAAAAGGTTTCATCATGTTGCATGAAACTATGATCTCTAAATACCTCAGAACACATGGTTTAATCTCCTTTATTCATTTGTATTTTTATTTTCTATGTATTCCCTCTGAGAAGCCTTTCAAATATTTGCACAGTAATTTTCATGTCCTGCTCTCCTGTTAGCGCATTCTTTTAGTTCCTTTCCCATCTACATCACTCCATCCCTGAACATTAGCATTCATTTTTTCCCCCATCCTCTCTGTCTCCTGGATCAATCTCTTGCTTTTGTTTTTTGAGGTTTTTTTGGGTTTTTTTAAATCTTTTTCCACCTTACCACGTGGAATGGTTTTTTTTCCCAGAGCTCTTCTTTTGTCAAAATGACTGTTTCTGCTTCAGCTGCAACATCAGGAGCAAGCATTTCCTTCTGGACCAGAACTGGCATTCCACATTTTATTTTTTGAGAGCAAAGTTTTAAGAGACAATGAACAATGTCTGTCACTGAGAGGAAAGCATATTATCTATCAAACCACACTAACTAACCACCCAGCATGTTCTCACGCACTAGTTCTACCAGAGCTGGCCTGGACCAGTTAAAGTCAGTTCCATAATGGAGACAAACAGCAGAAGTGTGTGAACTGCAGTAACTTCACTCTCTTAATTGTCTAGAAACACTTTGAGTTATGCCTTATGCTCTCTTTTAGATGAGAGACAGTCAGATGGAATTAATTTATATGATTTATCTGTTTATGAATAATATCAAAGAAAACTCATTAACATTAGTATTCCACTGGTTGTCTGTAAGGGAAAAATCTAGATAGCAACAGGCATATCATAAGGCAGTTTTGAACTATTTAGAAACCACCAGAGAGAAAAGAAAATAAAACAATTTTCACAAGAACTTGTGAAAAACTCATTCCAACACTAGAGATTGGAAAGAAGATTTACACAGAATTATTTGCTAACAACTGTACAAAAACACCAGAAAGGGATTGAATATGTGTCATGGCACATGAACAAGACCTTAGGAAAGCAAAGGACTTATGTGTACATATGTTGCCATGAACAAAGCTCTTCCAAAGGGAAAATAATTGCTGAATAACTTTGCTTACCCATCAGAGGTGGTAGTGCATTTTCAGAGAGCTGGACATGGATTACCTGTGGCAAGAGGTAATCTCAATCCAGCCAGGTAAGTAATTCCCACATTTTCAGTAATTGCATACTGGAAATCAAAAATCTAATTTCAGCAACCACTCTCCAGTGATGTATTTGGTGTTAGGTCAACTTTCTGACCTCAGCAAACCAAAGGGACAAAGATTTTCCTGACGAACTTCGAAGGTGTTCAGAGGTTTAGTATACAGAGTCCTTTTCAGCTATCAGGAAAGTTTTCTGGAGTATGGTGATCTTTCCTGGTATCCTTTAACAATCCTGCAAGTGTCTTTGAGATGCATCATGTTTGAGAATGTTATTTCCATTAAAGTTTGTGTCCATGGCTTATTGCTTCTGTTTTTCAGAAGCAAGAGCCCTGCCTGAATCTGTCTCCCCTCCACCCTCCAGCCATGGCAGACACCACATGGTAAAACATTCATAATTAAGTTTTGCAGGTAGAACTGGAAACCTTTTAAGTAGAAGTCTTCACTAAAACATTTATTTTTAAAAGGCCAATGCTAAGTAGGACCCTGGCACCTTGCAGTCCCTCCATGGCTAATGTAGACAAATAAGCACTGTCACAAGGCAACTCATCTGGCCTATTCTGTCTGTTAGGGGAAAACGAATCTGTACCTATAACAAGCACCCAGTTCAGATTAGCAGCCTGACAGTGACTCACTCAGATTTAAAAGTCTCTCTTTTGATGCCCGTTAGGGCTGATCACTCTTGTCCCTGGTCACTTGACAGCTTGTACAGCACATCTAAATCAGAGCCACAAACTGAAAACATCTCTGTTGTGTCATGCCCAAGCCTCAACCGTGAGGGCAAACTCTGAAAGGCAATTTCTAAAGATAAATTATATTCCCTAGGTTAGAGAAAGAAAAAGTGAATATCTAAATAGGCAAGGATAAGGAATTCCTTCCTGATTTATAACATTCCATTTCAGAAAGCTCTTTTCCTTTTGTCAAGCTGGCATGTGCATTTCTTCTTTTGTGCCAAGCAAGAATTTTCAGAGAGTTCAGAACATAAGTGAAAGGTCACAGAAGTATAGTTTGCTTGCACTAAATCTTCAAAGGCAGGAGGCTGCTAATCACTACAGATGAAGTCTAGCATAGCAGAAAAGCTTGAAACAGCTTCTTCAGAGAATGTTTTAACAATCAGACCCTTTTGGGGAGGGGGAAGGAAAGTAAGCACACAATTGCAACCTTTATCTAATAATTACTACCAGCAGCTGAAATACCACCTTCTCCTCAGAGGCATGATATGTCAACAGTGAAAGGCACTATCAGAGGAAAAGAACATGAACATTATTCAAAACCGAGTCTGTTCTTTGATTCCCAACATTGATCATTTGTTGAAATAATAAATGGTAACTTTTTAGCCTATCTCTTAAGATAATACAGTTCTTTGTATTTTTTTATTTGTGTTGCTTCATATCTGGAGAGAGTTAAACATGGAGATAGTTCAAAAGGCTTTAAGGCCAGGCAGCCTCCCCTTCTGCACCCTTTGCTAAGTAGTCTGCAAGAGATACATCAAAGCTCCTGTGGATGAATGTGGTAACTGTTACCCTGCACCTTACATGCTAAGAGAGAGAGCCACAAAGGAACTTGGGCACTGAAATATGTTTAAACTTCTCAGTTGCTAACTTCACCATTGCTAGGTTTCAGCATCCCTTTCCCAGAGTGTAATTCAGGATAGTGAGTTAGGTCCTTGGCCCTCTTGGGTGCAGTGCAGAGGAACATCAGAACCACCAGCATGGTACCCCCATCCCACCCCTGCCTGCATCCCTGGCCCCTAGCCCTGGCTGCATGAGGGACACTCCAGAGCCACCACCCTGGTGCTTCTGATATATTCCTAAAGTAGGAGAGGGTAGTTCGTGAATTTTTGTAAGAATTAAAAAGAAAAAGGCGTAGGGAGAATGTTCATGGCCTTTTGTATAGTATCCTGATGAAGAATCTTTTAAATGATGGGTTACAGCCTTTCAAGAAGGACATTGGAAAAATTAATTTCATTTCTGCTGAACTACATTAAAAAAAGGATTTAATAATTTTTATTCCATTGTGTATTGTTTTACTGTATTAATTTTTAATTTTAATATTAATTACTAAATTTCATTGCGATAAAGTAAAATATATAACTTGAAACAGTAAAAGTAAATTATGATGTCTTATTATTGGCAACAGCTCACTTCCTCTAGAACAGATAACTGAAAAGCAGCTGTAAATACCAACTGGATATTTCTTTATACTTGTTAGAAAGCAAGTAATTATTTTTTATAACAGCGATGGCTGAATGCCTTTGTGGAAAGGCAGGAAAAGGGAGTAGAACTCCTTTCTTCTCAGATATTTAGATGTGCAGCAAATAATAACAGCTAATTTTTGTTTTCCTGATGAATCTAAAGCAATCAAAGACAATTAGCTCTGCTCAGGCTAGACTGAAATGAAAAAGACTCAGAGAAGAATAACAAAGATCTTCAAAGTTGTTGAACAACTTTCCTATGGGAAACTCCTAAGCAGACAAAAACTTTCAGACTGGATATGACCAAGGATTGATATGGAATGGGCTACAAAACCTTGAGAGGTCTGGATAAGTAAATAGGGAATGACTGCTTGTTGCTTTTCTAGTACAGAACTATGAGGCCTCAAATGAGGGGGAGAGGCTCACAGCAAACAAGGAGGTTATTCTTCACGCCGCTCACAGCTCTGTGAAGCTGTAGGACTTGGTGCCACAAGATGTTGCTGCTGATAAAAGTCTCCAACTGCTCCAGGGAAACATGTCTTGATTGAGACAAATGAAGGAAGAAAAGTATCTTTGGCAAGGGATGTCTGTGACCCACAATCTGCTGGTGGACAGGAAAATATTCTGGGGAGTTATGCCTGCATTTTTAACTTCTTTGTAATCTCCTTAGGCACCTGCTACCGGTGCAGGTAGGCTATTGGTCCAGATGAGCCTGTGGTCTATTCTGGCATGGGTTCAGTGTTTTTGTGGATGAAAGAAGCACATTGATGTTGGTGATAAGAACAGAATCCACATCTCCTTTACTGCCCTAAGAATGTCCTGGATGCCAAGTGTGGAGCCTTGGCCACTCTTCCTGGCCTCAAATGTATGATGAATTAGGGTCCTGACATCTTGAGTGAGCAAAGGTGATAGATGAGTGACTATCTTTAATCATCTAATGCCACATATGGAAAAGAAAGCAGATTTGTCAGATCTTTTTCAGTGTTTTTCTGAACAGAGGTTAAGACAAATGCAGCATTTCTAGATCACATCATTTCTAAACTTGAGAGAACTTTTAGTGACAGTGAGTTAATGTTATCATCTGCTGGAGAGGCACCCCAGGAACAGATTTAATAGATTCAATAGATTTTCTAAGGCTTAATATGACAAATTCAAAATGTGATAAAAAGTGGTTTTGTAAGAACTGTATTACATCTGAAAATTTAGTTCCTGTAAGATCGTTGAATATAGTTTGACCTTCCTCTTCAAAATGACCACCGCATGCAAACCAAGGATGCTAAATGTACTGAGGTTTCATGGTGATCCTATATCCTATCTTTTCCTCATTATGAAGGGAGCAGGCTTTCTATTCCCTCCAAAACATGTAAGAGAAGGAAAAACAGGTGCTCAAAAAGTCAATGCCAAAGGTCACAGCAGTAATGCCTGGGAACCTACATGTGCTAAGTCACAGTTCAAAGCCTCCACTGCCATTCATCCTTTCTGTTTCTCAAAGAACAGGATGGGTTAAAAGAAGGCTACAACAGGGCAACCTCACACCCTGCTGCAGGCTGGGTTATAACCTGATGTCAGCCTTCCAGTGTTTTAACCACTTGAAATGATTCCTTTCTGGGTATTTCAGAAAATCCTTTTGAATGAGAGGTGCTATAGCCCCCAGACAGGATATCAGTGCTATTGCCACTTTAAATGAAAATCATTGTACTGTCAGTGCTGTATAGTTACCTGGTTTATTACTTTGGGTTTTGGCCTTACCTTTTCATTTGTATGAATATCTTTGATCTCAGTTAATACCTTCGTTTGGAGATTTAGACAGCTGTAGTGCAGATACAAGGGATAGCATTGTTTTCATAATGATGGGGGTTTCCTCACCTGCTGTCTCATTTTATTTATAATTCAGTTAAATCAGGTGTTCTTATTTTCTTGAATCACTTTCTGCTTTACGAAGGACAATCTGGACCAAAAGGGCAAGGGCAGAGTATTTTTACCTTCAGAATTCCGCATTTAACTCCAATTGCTCCTGTCACTTTCATTCAATTATCTCTCATAATTTAAAGCACATCTAAACAGATGCTGCAGGTGGGTACAAAATTACAGAACAATGGAAAAACTCTGAAATTTCAGGGTATTAGTTGGATTTGGCACCTAAATTGTCAGGAAATGAAAATCTCCATCTTATGACTGCATGTTTCTTTGTTTGAGATAATTACTATATACATTCAGACAAATTAAACTGTGAACTGAGGGCCACATCATCGCAGTCAGCTCCATCACCTTTTGTGAACAAATGTGATACTTTACACTGACACCAGTGATGATCAGGTCAGATTCTCAGATTAACTCTGAATAACAATGTTCAATCCAAAAAAATTACTCCTTTGGGGCTACTTCTCAAAAGTGATCATATATGCAAAAGAGTTGCAGTATTCAGGTGCCTCAGGATCTGTTTCATTTGTTTGCTAAGGTAGTGTGACTATCAATGCTTGTGCAGATGAAGATGCATCAGAAATCTCCAGGTCAAGCATACAGAGTTAGAAAATGACACTGAATGCCATTATGACAATATGATAGGAAATAACTTTGATAACATTGTGATATACTGTGTTTCCATGTGTCTGTAGTCTCATCCAAAGGGATAAGACAGTCATTAACACCAGACAGGCAGCTATGGAAAATGTCCTTTGGCATTCAGCATTCAGTGCACAGCTCTGAGCTTCATGCAAGTCTTCAAACCCTGCTCTGAAGAGATGTGTTGATTTCCTCATGGGCATTTCATTATATTACAGTACCATCCATGCCTCACAAACAATAAACAGTTTGTCTCAAACACTTTAGAAAATGAAAGAATCATTTAGCTCCAGATGGGGAGTAGAAAGTAAAGGAAACATTCTCCACTGAATTTAGGTGACAAATCTGATCCTTACAGTTGAATTTTCAAAAAAGGGAAGTCAAGGTATCGTTACTTTCAAATTTGGTTCATGGCTCACCACTTTGCAGATCAGAACCAATGGTCTCAATAAAGTAAGGACACATTTGTAAAAAGTCTGTGGGTAAATGCCTTGTCAAATATTACACAGGAATTCTGTACTGGAGGCAAGGACAGAATCTAGTCCCACAGCACTCAGCAGAGGCAATTCCACATTTTACAATTCTGTATTCAACTGCCTGAAACAAAAGACCATTTTTCCTTTCTCTATGGACCCCTCCATCATAAGTAGAGATCACAAGACAAAGCCTCTTTCACTACACAGTTCTTAGTCTTCCTCAGAACTCTATCAATCCTTCACATTTTCCTGTGGGAAAAATAATTAATAAAGGCTTGTATAATAACAGAGACACAGAAGAAGATTGAATTGATGTTGCACAGGGAATTTCAGTTTAAGTATTTTTCTTCTTGCTGCCATAATATTCTTTTACCCACTTTCTAGCCAGTAATTTCCTAGGTTTCTAAGGAAAGCAGGCACAGACCCCAAAAATTCTTTAATGTGGAATTGCAAATTACATCCACACATAACCTTCCTACATACATATAGCTAGGTTAAGAGCAGGCCAAAATCTGGGAAAAACATGCCTGGTCTGCCCACGTTTTTGACTGTGGACTCTGTTGTAGTTTGGCTGAGAACATTCAAACTGCTTAGAAAAATCCAGCCTCAGGGCATCTGCTAGTGGATGGGGCTGGGAGTGTGCTTGGCTCAGAATATTGCTGACCCACAGGGACTGGGTAAAAGAGAGCTTGGCTCCACTCTAAGGCATCTAGAACATCCAAACCTTCTCCTTTGGAGGTCTCTGCAGTCAGCTTCATGTTTGGCTTCCCGGCAGCCCTGATTTTCAGAGGCAGTCCTGAAATATCTGGAATGCCTCAGCTTTTAAAGGAAAGTATTCACTATTTTGTCTTGAATTTATCTCTATTTATCCCAGGTATTTTCTCTGAAAACTCATCCTTTATCCTTTAAATTATATAATGTGTAAGACCCTATAAAATAGTCTTTTTCCAATTTCCAAATTTTGCCAATCTCAATACTAAAATGTACCATAATAACCCGGTAAATTCTAGTAAATCCTTTTTAATCTGTTTTACATACTAACAGATACAAAAGAAACCTCTATGGTATGAAGTTGTATGATGCACTAATTGTGAATCCCACAAAGTGGCATATTCATTTCAGTCCATTAAACAGATTTGGTTTTATTTCATCGCTATATAACTTGGGTTTAAATTAGATAATTAAGCCATTAAAAGGGGAAAATGGCAGTAAATTGTGCCCACAGTCTGATTCCTATTAATACTGTCATGCAAATTGTCATACTCCAGCAGAATAATCTGTCTGTAGTTGGGATAAGCAGCTTCACATGAATGTGGGGATTCAATGCAAAGATCTTGCCATGAAGAGCCAGCAAAAAACCCTGGAAAAGTCCCTCCTCAGATGTTCTGAGGAACCAGAAAAACCAGAAATGGGTGAGAGAGATCCTCTGAAGTGTGCATGTGTGCCTGTACGTGCAGTCTCTACTGGAATCTGATTCATATGAACTTTATCAATCTGATGTTCTAGTAATAAGGAATGCATATCAAATTATTTTATAGCAAGCATGTGTCAATGTCCTTTTTAAAACACAGAACATTAGGAATGTGACACTTCACTGCTTTCAGTTTCTCCTTCATATGCATGTCTCTGGAAAGCAACAGTTCTTTTGACCTAACACCTTGTTTCAGCATACTTTGTGCCTACATGGGTCTCTCTGATAACCTTCGTGGTTAGACTCCTCAGCATGTAAAATCAAATGCCCTTCCCACACACATACTTTTGGTGAATTTGTCTGTCTGGCTCTGATTTTACCTCAACATTCCTACACAGCCACATGACAGTCTTTCATCAAGAACCTCAGCACAATATGCTGTTTTATTCTTTACTCGCTTGTTAAAAATATGACAGGCTGGAAATCTCCTGTTTAATGCTAAAAGCAGTTTGTATCCTAGAATCAAATTTCTTGTGATGTTTTTACCTTGGGTGGACAATTATGCTGATAATAAACTGAATTATGAATTGTTCTACCTGCACAAATGTCTGTGTGAAAACAGGAATGTTAGAAGGCACAGCAAATTGCTCATATATTACAATGGAGAACATAAAAGGGGCTGAGAGCTGAAGTTCTGACAGTAGAAATGCTAATCGGTTCTTTTCATGTATCCTTTCTCAGCATTATAACATTGGAAGAAAATGATGTTAAAAAGTAAACACTGCATGTGACAAAGGAAAGCTCTTTGACATAATATTTTTACAATTATTTCCTGATGTTAGCTTAAGAGACCACAGCATAAAACACAGTTGTCCCCCACACTAAGGGATTTACCTTCCACATCTGTATTGCTTTAATATATTGGGCAGGAGGGAGAAGTTTTCAAGGATGAAAAGTTTTCACATTCACCTGATTCTCATTTCTCAATTCATTAGAATATTTTTATATTCTGAACAGGGTGCCACTTTTTACTGCATTTTAGGAATGACACTTCATCTGTTTGCTCAACTAAGCCTTAAAAGCACTCAAGACAAACCTGTCCTTTGAAGATAACAAATCACAGTTCCTGAACAGATTCAGCATCAAAAAGGTCCTCAGAGAAAAAGTATCAGCTGTAGACCAGCTGCTTTGCAAGCTGATTTTTTTTCTGTTTGTAAGGTCTTTGTTGTGTACATTCAAGAGGACAAGCTCTGGGCACTGCTCTGGGCCCTTGCCCTGTCCAACACCCTTGGGCCTGTATTGGAGAGCTCTCAAAGGCTGAAGGGCTGAGCTCAGTGAGACAATGACTTTCTGAACCTATGCCCCTATGGTGAAACTGAAACTCTGCAGTTTTACTTTACACAGCTCTGTAGTTTTACTTTACACAGCTCTCTCCAAACCAGTGAGATGAGAAAGAAATGCCAGTACAGCTATGCAAAGCAGAATGACAGTCCCTAGGGCAGGGGGAGGCAGGGGTGGACACTGAAGGAGCACAGCAGGTCCTCTGACTGGAATGATTAACATTAGAACATGACAGTTCTGGCTTAGCAGGGCACAAGTTAATTGCTGCTCCTATGATGAAGATGCTTCTCAGCACATAAAAGAGAGGAACAGCTTCAAATAGAAGGTGAAATGAAAATGTCAGGATTAAACAAAAGAGTAAGATACCACAAAAATGCATGACGTGGGGAGGAGAGAAGGCAGAAGGTTGTGATATCAATGTTTTTATCCTAGTTGCTTATTTTAAAGTGCTCAAAAGCAGTTATAAATTAACAGCAGAACATCTTTGGCTTCTTTTGAAAACAAGAGGCATAAAATAAAACCTTAGAGCCAATTTGAAGTGGGGAATACTGTAATCACAGTGAGTCTGCACTTGGAATGAGATAGACCAAATTCATGCTTTTTCTTCATTAGATGGTCTTTTATTTCAAATCACCCTTCAGTCAGCATGTTCCTTGGCAGCTCACACCCCACTGCACTATATATTCCCTGAAGTATTTCCACTGGCTCCTGTCAGTCAAGCTGACAAGGATATCCAGCCCAGCTTTTAACAGAACTGCTATTTCAGAAACTGGCTAGTTTCCTTCTTTCAGGCAAAGGCAATAGTGGGTAAGCAGATGTCACACTGAATGATATACTGAATGCAAAATGAGAAATGTTGGGTAATATTGGTTTATGGCAATTTACACAAACAGGTATAACTACTTATCTCGTACTGACTTTCTCCTCCTGTATTATACACTTCCCAATATAATTCTTTTTATAAGCACTGTTTCCTTCTCAGACCTCTCTCCATTCCTGCCTTTCCCAACATCACTCCAGACTACCAATCTTATTGATAACTACTTTTCCCATAGCAGTCATCCAAGTCTCCAATATCATCTCTTTTCACATCTCTCTTAAAACAGTTGCTAAAAGCAACCTCCTCAGAAGTTTCTTTTTCATCTAGAAAATGATCTTTTGCTCTTTTACACATCCTGAGATGTACTTTCCCAACTTTGCTGTGAGAAGCTGCCTCAGTAAAAGAGAGGTAAAGGACTCTCAATATGTAAAAGGGCTTTACAATTTGATTGAGTATATTGTTTTTCCCCTTTGGAAAAACAAATAGATGAGAGTTCATTTACAGTAACATTATATCATTTGTTGTTCTGGGACAATAAGTAACTGATAGGCTGCTTGAGGAACTGCTAAAATGCCTGAGTGAGGGTTTATGTGAAAATGTAGTGAGAGAGAAAACTACTCTTTGCCTTGGACATGCTGGTAGGATGTAATGTCTAGCCAAGATTTAGGGCTTGTGGGCAGTGTGAGGTGGTGAAGTCTGCCCTGTAGTTTTCCAGGATTTTTTTAGCAACACAGTTCAGTAATTTGTCAGCCATTTAGCTAACAAGCACTACTTCCAAAGTAAAAAAGAAAGTGGCTTTACAAAGGATGTCTTGGGATTAATTATATGGTCTGTTTGCAGCCTGTATCATAAATGATGTATGCTGCAACCAGAGTTTTATGAAGGAGAAAATGGTTAATCTGTCAGGTAACCATGCCATGGCCAGTGCCATTTCTATTAAATTATAAAACTTCAAATTATAAAGAGAATGAAAAAAAAAGAGGAGGTACAAGCCTATAAGTCACAGAACAGTAATGGGCAAAACTACTACAGGACAGAAGTAGTGGACACTTGAATTCTGATTGACTAGGGAAGAGCTGACATGGCTTCTGTAAAGCATTGCTTTGTATCCTCGTTGGAGTCCTGTGGTGAGGTTAAGAGCCACATGGAAATGCCAGCTTGCAGTGGAGATGGTGGCCCCAAAAGGCACTTAAACAAATTCCATCACCAAGCACTTTTAAGCAGTCACCGCATAAGCTGGAGGACGCTGGAATGAAGATCAGGGTGTGCATTAAGGGGTGAGCACAGAGGTGACTGAGACTGGTGATGATACTGAGTTACTCAGGGTAACAAAGGTAAGGGTAGAGTGTGAAGAACTGTAGAAAATCCTTACGATGCTAAGAACAGGGGAATAAAATGGCAGATTAAATTTGGAGTGCAGACACATGCAAATTGACTCACAGACAAAACAAACCCAACTTCACACATGAAAATGAGGTGAAAATCACCACTCTGAGGTGAAATGTTTCATTCATGATACCTAGTTCTAAGAATACATTGCTCCAATGTTCAGGGAAGAAGGGTGTGTCAAAAAGAAAATCACATACTAGAAGAGGTACAGGACAAAACAAACATCACTCTGTCAGTGGAGAAAACCACAGTATAAATATGGAACTGCATGCAGTTCTAGATCCCTCACCTCCAAAAGGGTATATTAAAAACCTTTTCCTGGCTCATAGAAGGACAACAAATATGGTAAGGATGGAATAGTCTCCATAGGAGCAGACACTGCATAGCTGCTCAGTTGTGGTAAGCACCTGATTTAGGAGATACATATGGGAAGCATACAAATGGCAGGGTACCAAGAGGATAGACAGGGATGAACTCTTTACTATCTCTTGAATTGAAATGTAAGAGCTGAGGATCATCAAATCAAGTCAGAAGGAGACAGTTTAAAATAAAAAAAAGGTGGGTCTTCATATCTTCATATAACAGGTAGTAAACATGTTGTGGTTTGTTGCAGCAGCCAAGCCCATGCAGCTGTTCACTCACCCCCCATCAGCAGGATGGGGGAGAGAATTGAAGAGGTGAAAGCTAGAAAACTCATGGGTTCAGATAAAGTCAGTTTAATAGGGAAAGCAAAACCTGTGCACACAAGCAAAGCGAAACAAGAAATTAATTCCCCACTTGTCATGGGCAGGAGGTGTTCAGCCATATCCAGGAGAGCAGGGCCCCATCATGTGTAATGGTTACTTGGGAAGACAAATGCCATCACTTCAAATGTCTTCCCCCTCCTCTTTCTTCCTCCCACTTTATATACTGAGCATGATGTCACATGGTATGGAATTTCCCTTTGGCCAGTTTGGCCTGTCCAGGCTCCACAAAAGAATGCACCCACATATAGGGTTTGAAACTCTCCAAATGACCAACCTCTTGTTTGGATCCCTGTTTCTCTATTTGGACAGGAGTATGCTTGGCCTGCAGCTGGAGCTCACCTTCTGGTTTCGTTTCTGCCAGAAAGAACCTACATCTGAATCAATGGGCTGCAAGGCATTACCTCAACTTGTTCCCTTGAGCTTCTACTATGGGCAGAAGCTCTGCAAGAGAAAGGAAAAGAGGTTTGTGCTCATCATAGAGTCATAGAATGTTTTGGTTGGAAGGGGCCGTATAAATGATCTAGTTCCAACTCCCCTACCATGGGCAGGGACACCTCCCACTATCAGCAGGGCCAATATCACACATCTACCTAGCTTCTGAACTGCCTTTCTGATATGAATGTAATATTAAGCCATCTCATTCTGAAAGTTCTGAAAATTTGTACATTCTCATTGAGGATAATACTAGTTGTTAAATTTGTAGTGAATTAAAAGTAACAGGATTTCACAGATTAAGAACATTTGCATTTCTCGCATTCAAATGCCCAATTATCTATCTGTGCTGAAAAAAATCAACTGGCCATTGAACTTAAAACCCCTTTTGTTAGGAACAGAATCAGAGACCTGTCTTCATTAGTATTAGCAAAGTGCTTTAAGGCTTATCAGAAAAGGATGGTAGACATAGAAGTGCTTAGTAAAATGAGAGATGATTAACACATCAATCTTTTCCTTAAACTCAGATCACTGCACAATGATAATCATCTTTTCTAAATGCAGGCACACAGATGTTTCCTTATATAGATTATACTTAGGCAGCTGAGTATTGCATTCATACAAAACTGTCTGAATTCAGCTGTTCATGTACACAATCATGCAAAATAGCTGCTAGGATTAAAAGAGTGAATTACAAATAAATGCCCACTGAAATAAGAAGGATGTTTACCATACAAACACTCTAATAGCTAACCTGACTTTTCCCTAGTAGAACATTTCTACTACAGGAATTTAACCCATGGGCACACATAATTAGCTCTTTCACTTTAAAGTTGCTGAAAGAATGATTTGCTTAAGAAGATTAGTCCTTTTAGTGTTCAATAGAAGTACTGACAAATGAGCCTAAAATGATTATAGGGGAACTCTTTTAACACCATCTTCTGATCTTTTATTTTAAAATAGCATGCCTTTCAGTCAAAAACCTTTTAATCTGACCTTTTGTGGTTTTTTCCAAATCAAGGCTCAACTTTTAATACTTTCTGTATTCAAATCTTGTATGAGATGAGATGGTTTTCAAGGCTCTTTTGAACCACATTGAAGATGACCACAGTAGGCTCTTTAAATAGAACTTCAGGGCTACTTTATTTCTTCTGGTCATTGTAACTGCATTTAGCTTCCTGCTGCACCCGAGCATTTTACCATGTCAGTGGTGACAGGACAACTTTTTGAGCTGTGCTGTACCAACATTGCTTGAGTTAAAAATAGTTTTCCAGAAGGGAGATTTTGAAGGGCAGGTGGAAGACACAAAAGGTGATACTGAAAAGCAAAGACAGAACAAAGCTGTCTCAGATGGGTCATGGCAGGGAAATGGATTTTCCCATCAGTTTGCCTGCATACCATAAACTTGAGGTGTAGATAGAGGAAGCACTGTAACAGACCAAGCATTATAAGTCACCTACAGTGGCTCTGTAGCTATTGTTTGCATGACAGTCTATTTCCCCATATAAAAGCTAAGGATCAGATTTTGAGTTACTGATACAGACCTACACAGTAATCCTCTTTCTTTTTGAGGCAGAGAATTATCTGGATCTTTCATTGCTACACAGTTTTATACAAGCATTGAAATGATGTGAATTGTATTTCTGTATTTCTATTTTTCCTATTCCTGTAATTCTCATGCTTAAGAAATTTATGATACTGAGCATCAACTCAAAAATAGATACCAATAACAGAAATCAATTCATATTATTAACTCTTGCTCAGTAAAAGTGAGTAGACTTTTTCATTTCAATTTTAAGTCATACTGCCATCTACAGATTGAATAATCACTTGCAATACTCTGCTTAGGGATAACAGGGCAATCCAGGTTGGAAGAAGTCTCTGGTCCCTAGGTCAACTGCCTCCAAAACCCAGGGCTGCCTCTCACCTCAGCCCAGGTTGCTCAGAGCTTTATCCTACTGAGTCTTGGAAAATTCCTCAGATGGAGGCTGCACAGCCTCTGGGCAACCTGTTCCACTGCCCAACTGCCCTCACAGCTGAAAAGTGTTTCCTTTTAACCAGTATGAATCTTTCATTTCAATATATGCTCATTGTCTCATTCTCCTGCCACATGCCACTATGAAGAGTCTGACTCCATCTTCTTGCCAATCTTCTCATAGGTATTGGCGAGATGCTGTTAGTTCCACCCCAAGCTGCATCGTCTCCAGCTTGAAGAAGCCCAGTTCCTTCAGCATCCTCAAATGGCAGGGCCTCCAGTCCCCAAATAACTTGGAGGCCCATTGCTGAACTTGGTCTGGTTCTTTTCTTTCTTTCTTGTGCTGGGGACAAAAACTGAATGTAGAAGTTAAATGTGATCCAACAAGTGCTAAAAAGTCAGACGTAATACCTTCCCTTGATCTACTGGTTACGCCCCTGCTAAC
>NW_008671496.1:0-11871 GCF_000695815.1 Acanthisitta chloris | reverse complement strand
TTCCTGCTACCAAGGCACATAGCTGGTCTATGTTCAGCTGCTCAGCAGGTCCCTGGGGCCATTTCTGCAGAACTGCTCCCCAGCCTGGGCTGCTGTGTGGGAACTTCCTTCCCAGAGGTAGCACTTTGCATTTACCCGTGCTAAATGTCCTAAGGTTGGTGTTCCTTCCTAGGCTGCCCTGAATGGCAGCTCAATTCTCCAGAGTATCCATTTGTTTGCTTTATTTGGTGTCATGTGCAGATTCAGTGAGGGTGAATTCCATTCCCTCCTCCAGGTCACTGACAAAGATGTTAAACAGGATGGGGCCTGGAAGAGACCCTTGTGACACTCCAGGTACATGTGACCTGTCAACCACTACTCTCTGAGCCTCTGTTCTCCCCTTTTTCACAAATCCACTCTTTTTATCACTGTTAACTGCTTTTATTTTTTTTAATCAAGAAAAAATACATAAAGCTTTTCTTTCCAGATTTGGTCCCATTGACTTTGTTTTTGCTACCATAAGGCTTCACAGTAAGAAGAACAGAGTCTGCATCCTGTAAGCAATATAACACAGGTTTGGTTTTATTACAAATGGATTTTCAGTACTTGCCTCATCATGAGCTTACTTGAATAGAGACTAACAGCTATGCACTACATAATCCTGGAATCCTTAGCATTAACTTAAATTTGGGGATTCGTTTAATGTCTGATAAAGTAACACATGACTTGCCACTGCTGACTCAGGACTTTTACCTTTTAACGTTAAGTGCCTGAATATAATGAAAAAAATATATTTAGTGAACTTCAGTACAACAACTTATCAGTTAGATACCTGTAGGCTGAAAAATTGTAACATTAATGCTTGAACAGTGTTTGGTATAAAACATTTTTTTACAAAATACTATGAATTACAAAATATATTTTTTTCGCTGCAAACATTTTCCAGGTTTTAACTTTGGAAGTCAGATGTCTATGCAAATAGGAAATTCATTCTGGCTGCCCATGACTCTGTTAAGTTCTGTTAGACCTGCCTGGCATAACACGTAGTTTTACTCCAATGCATTCAATGTGTTGCATTTAGAGTTTAGAATGTTTTTGGAACATTCCAAAGGATTTTGATAAGGCTTTTTCAGAATCAGTATGAATCTCAATCTACAACATTTTCCTGTTCCTGACTTAAACCCGTTATTCTCCCTTATGTTCTTGGCATTACACATAAAATATCAACGCTGTATAATATTACTGCAATCTTTCATTAACTGAAATCTTAAAGATCACATTTCATTATTTCTCTCAGACAGACTGTTGCATAACATGAAGGATCAAGGTCAAATGATATATGAAGAGAGATGTTTAAATCATTCAGATGGTTCTCCTCAATTTTGATCCCTTTTTCACTGCCTTCCAAAAAATATGACAGATTCTGAACATTTTTCAAAATGGGTCTGTAGCATCCAGGTATATTCAGCTGTAATGAAGACACTCTGAATTTGCACATCTCCAGCTCATCTTTAGAAAGTCTTTCATGGTACCACTGCCCAACTTTATTACTGGGATATTTGATGCTATGTCCCACCATTGGAAGAACCACCTTCAAAGAAGAAAAACAAACAATTAACATATAAAATTATTTGAAATAAAGTTCACCTATTCCCCTTTAGATAAATGTGATAACAATTTCAAATGTGTTTAAACCTTGTGTTTTGGGGCCTGAAATAGAAAACCAGCAGCTTCTCTTGTGAAATAAATAGCCATGCATGACAGGTATCTTGTATGTAATTAAAGCAGAAAAAATAATTAATGTCTTAAGATTCCTAAAACAAACTAAAAATATACTAACGTTAATTTTCTTGCTTGTTGGGAAAGATACAGCAATAAAGACTTTCAACTGCCATGTAGTCAGTTGCCATGTAAGACTTCTCAAGTACACACCCTGAATCTTCAAAAATTAAAACATCAACTGCTCTTGAAAGTTATTCCCCGTAGACTGAAAAATTTTTCAGAGTATTCAGCTTCATGATAAATATTGTCATACTGCAAATGACACTGTACTTATTTCCATTACAAAGTAAATTTATTATGAGAGTGGTGATTAGTTGACATGTGGGGTTTTTTTTAAAATGTGCACTCTGGCACAGAAGAAGACTGTACTAGTCAACTAAATCACATTATATTTAAAACAAAACATTCTAATTAAATAAAGAGATCAACAACTCAGAATTTTTACTACAGACTTACTTGGTACATAGAATATTTGTTAGCTGACTCTTCTGAAGCAGTGACCACATGAACCTGACAAGACATTTAAGACGTTAAGAAAATAAAAGCCCAGCTTTTTAAAAAGTAAAAACACTTCTTTATTTTAGGAATTATGCACTGTACTCTCAAACTCGTAAAGGATTCTAAGGTTATTTGACTACTAGAAGGACAATAAACTATTTTAGGTATGAAAAAATCTTAAGAGATGCTTAATATAAAGTCATCTCTTACTGATGAATAGCATTGCATTAAATATTTACTGATGCTAGTTACCACTAGTATCCTTTGAGTTTAATGTTAACTTAGTCAATGCAGCCTTGTGCTACATCAGCAAAAGCATTATATACCATGTAGGCTAAATTCTCACATGTATCAATTCTGACATTCTGTTGCTTCTTCTTACTTGAACAAAATGAACAGTCAAAACAGACAAAAGTTGCCAATATACATTGGCTTATATGTCTATCTATGGTAAAACCCCAAAAGAAACTACACCACATTTTTCAACTTTGCCACTAATATTAAATATTTTAATGAATGAATAAAATTCAGTTATTGGAGTATGTCTGAGTATGTATTCAAGTGCATTATGTTGGGTTTTGGGTTTTTTTTCTTTCAAGAACTACTTTGGGAAGACTCACCTTGTCATTCACGGAAATACTTTCATCATTTTCTTCCAAGAAGACAAGGTCACCCTCAACCACTTTTGAGCCATAAATCTTCAGCCTATATGATGCTGCTTCATTCCAAATTTTACTGCAATAAGCATGGACATAGAATATGCGCAAAGAATGAGGAATACTGAGCCATCCTTTGGTACAACCTTCATGATTTACACCATAGCGATTTAAAGCTCGTAGCAACATCTTCTCTCTTACTTTAAATTCTGGCAGCATCACAAGTGTGCCCTTTGCATCTTCTGACATAAACAGAAATAACCATGTAAGTATCCCTATTTCTCAAATATTACCTGTCAGGAAAAAAATACACTTAAGAAGATGAAGTAATCAAGTAGGGATAAAAGATGTCAGTCCAAACTCTCTATGCTCACTTCTGGTTATTATTTCCTTTTCTTCAATGTGTCATGTTAGACAAATTTAATCATATATGCCCATGAATTTTACTCTGTTTCATGCAATATCAGTTAAACTAGCTGTCATTCAGTTATTCAGTCTTGTTTACCTTAATTTTTTTTTAGAAACTTACTTTATCATTCCAAAAGCTTTTTTTTTTTTTGGATCAGGGAACTGAAGCAAAAACTAAACTATAAAAGAACATTAAACCTCTACTTTGCATCATTTGAGAACATGTATTTCACAGGGGGTAAAAGCCACATCTTTATTTTAAAGGTACCGATTGCATTAACCACTGGAAAAGTCTGAGCATCAACCAAGATGAAAATACATTAAATCAGATTTGTAATACATTATATAAATGTCCCATATTTAAAATTTTATGGTTTACATATTTTGCCATTACATATTTGACATATTTTGTGGATTTTAGTTCAAGACAGCAAGAGAGTAGAATCATCAAGGGCTGAGTATGAGTTGGGTGCCTCATTCCTATATACTTCCCTATAAAGAGAAGTTTATATCCCAAAAGTAAACAGTTGGAAGGAGGCTTAAACTGCTCTGATAAAATTATCTTAGTCTTCTCCAGCATTATGATATGCAGCTCTTGCTTCTAGACTGTCTTGCACCTGAAGCACATTCACTTTCCGCTATTTTGCACATGTAGAGCCTCATCCTCACCTAATTTTTAAGTATGCTACTATAATGAGTTCTGAAGAATAAGGTATAATTGGCATAAATAAAAAGCATCTCCCAGTGCAGCAGCACCTTATTCCCTCACAATACTGCCCTGAATAAATACATAGACAATTTAACTGGACATACCAGTTTGAAGGAAATATCTTTTTGCATTGTTCACAGGATCATCAGTATCTTCAGGTGTGAAGAATAACTTCACAGCTTTCACCTGTAAAGAACAATATTAATTAATTTTTTTTGCAGTTACATTTAACTATTTTTCAACTAAATAATCATGCATCTAGTTGTGTCTTAAGATATTCTGCAAGCTCTCAAAACTATATCAGTTCTTTAAGGTCAAACTAGAATTCTCCCTCTCGCTGAAGATGCCATGAACTGCAAAACAATGTGTTGGGTTCCTCTAAAGACAGGTTTTAGTCACCCAGAAGACACAGGACAGTTCTCAAAGCTCCATGAGAAATCAGCACTCTCATCTAGTTAAAACTTTAAATTGCCATCATTGTATCCTGAACAGAAAAGTTCCTTCTTTCCCTTCTGCATGCTTCACGCTTCATTTGGACTGAACACTTTCCAGTCTCACACAGAGGGACAATGACCATTGAGGGTGTTTTTTGATACTGATCTGTATCAGGTGAGATGACACAGTGACAAGGAAAACACTGCAGTAACCTCTACTACTTGCAACATCAGTGGTGCTGCTCAATTTGCTAGCACTTGTACCAGTCTGTGGCACCTGGTTCTTGTCCTCCTCTGTGTTGGACTGTGCAAGCACGTGCTGGCACATTTTTTATATAAACAGTAGTTCCTGCCTGTTTTATATTAAAAACTAACTGAGTTAAGACTAGAGATTTAAATCATTACTCTTCATGGACTGGCACCTGGTACCAACTGCTAGCATACCAGAACTTAAAACTTCAGATACATCAACAATAACTTTTATGGGCTGCTCTCAAATCTTAATTCTTCTTCTATTTGGAGGATACGTTTTCCTGACTTTTCTAAGAATCAAAACAAGATTAGAAGAAAAAGATACTCAGGTGTTCATTTGACTTTGTAGCGTCCGATTTGGCTTTAGACCTGTGCCAAGTGCTGTACCATATACATTGAAAAGTACATTACTCTTATGAATTATGACTTAAGAAAGAAACTCTCCTTAGCTTACATGTGAGCAATCACTCAGAACTGAGAGTTTGGGAAAGTAGCCAAGGAATAATGGAAAGCAGCAATCTCTTCTATATAGCAGATAAACTACCATGGTATTGAAAAAGCAAATCCTTTCTTATGAACCTGTGTGACATTTTTAAGAAGTAAACAGACCCCCAGCAGGACAAAGAGGCCACAAGTTAGGAGGCAATCATGACTGAATAAACGTTGTATAAAGACCACTTCATTCCAGTGTTCAAACCCTGCATGGAACGCAACCACTTTCCTGCCAAGTGGCATGAGGACAATTGCAATCACATTCCAGTCACAGACAGAAAAATCATTTCCTGAATTACTTAAAGCTGCACCTACTGTTTAATAAAAGATTATTTTTTTGTTTCAGTATGAAGATCTTCATGCTACTGCTGTTTTCAAAAACGATCTGGCAATGGCTTCCAGCACACAGTTGGGTTTATCTCACAACTGAAATTGTTCACTAGGAAGGTCAACTCCAGTGCCAGACATTGCAACAGTAATGTGAAATTGATTTGACAGTAGCTACTTAAATTACAAAATGAATATACCATTTTTTCAGTCAGTAAAGCCAATCCAATCTGATCTGTCTGAACAATTTGTCCTTGTCCAAATCGTTGAGGTCCATAATAATTGACAAAACCTTTTGTCTAGAATGATAAAGAATAAAGATGTTAAAAGCATGAAAGTTCCAAGTAAAATTAGTAAGACTAGGCATACAACACACATACACCTGTATTTACATCCAAAATGGATACAAACAGGTTTTTTTTAAAATCAGAACTAGTACGTAAAGCAGAAGTCATAATGCATGACAATATTTTGGGACCTAATTTAGAAACATCCAAAATGACAGTCAAGTTCTATCACTGTTTTTGCATCATTAAAAAAAAACCCAACAAGTAAATGAAACAGAATTATTTCTATATAGTTGATTATTCTAAATATGACTACAGGTCAGGTCAAAATAATTGAGCTTTTTATATCTACCAGATTATGAAATCTCTATGGAAGCAAACGCAGCATAGCACAGGTAATCAACAGTAACCACTGCTGGGTATTTTTTCTTTACAAATCTGATCTTTTTTGACACGAGATCTTTTCTACTATTATTATAATATAAAGGCCATGAGTGAACACTTCTGCTAACTGGGAATTTTAAATTTCCTGATGGGTTCTAGTTCACATGTGAGAAGTAAAATCACAGCCATGGCACCCAATGAGAACAGCCTTTTCTAGAAAATACTAAGTATGCATGGAGCAGACAAGCAAAAACCATATGGCATTTGTTTTGGAAATGGTTATTCAGTTACATTATATAACCTTGCTCTGGGCATCCATAGGTCCCATATGCAATTTTGCTTTCATGGAAGATGACAAATCTGTATTTTGGATTAATACACATGCCCTTTTGTCATTCAGCATCTGACAAGTATGGTAAATCTAACAAAGCAAGCCATGCGATCATAGGAACTTGTGTTCACTTTCTAAGCAACAAAAAAACCCCAAGTCAGATGAAGAGAGAGAAAAGCATTACAGTACTAGTTGAAGGCTTTTTTCAATAATAAAATTAATTTCCAAAATACACGTAATATATTTTGCTTTTGCGCACTGAGTAGTTTTCACTCAAGTCTTTATTCTTGGATTAATCTTATTAATTTGTATTATGGTTCTTACTTAGGAAGATAGGGCAAGAAAATTAAGAAAATTAATGCTGTAAAAAAAACCTCATGCTTTTCCTTTCCATGATTTGCTTTTATTTTGCTTAGTGTTTTAAGAATGTCTGATGATGGGTTTCGTGCAGGAACTAAGGATAACAGAATCAAAACCTACTGAATTTCAGGGGATCTTCTTGCTCTAATAGGGGCATTTGACATGTGCTCATGACATGAAAGGCTTTCACCCAAGCTGACCATGCATGCTCCTCACATGACCAAAAAAGGCAACCAATTGACATGTTTAACTATATTTCTTCCCCCTGTAACTGTGACAGTGAAATCCATCACTTTGCTTGGCCTCAGGTCTGTGCAGCAATGGCTCATATACCCATACTCAGTTGCTCCTGAATTCCCCATGTCTTTTACTGCACCACTCTGGGGTTGGCAGTCTGTAACACAGAATGAATTCACTTGTGGTCCCTCCTTGGAAGGCAGTTTTACTCCAGATTCCTTAAGTAATGCAGGAAAGACATAAACAAGCAAAAAGCATTAAAACTGAGCAATATTGCCATATTACAAGCATTTTCCTTAGAAGCATCTTTTTTAACAACAAAGAATTAAAATTCTGTTCATTATTGGTGGCGATGAGGCTTTCTTACCTCAACACATTCCATTGCTTCAGATATTCTCCCTTTCAAATCTGCAGAAGAATCATGACTGTGGTGCTGGAGATCTCTCACAACTATGTCAAAGTGATTGCCCTTCAGCTGACCAAGTCTGAGGTGCTGGTGTGCCAAACGTATGTTGTGTATTCTCATGCCTTTTTTTTCCATTTTGCTTCCAACTTCTTTCAACCTGCATAAATAACAGGGAGAAATTATGAACCACCCTCTACTAAAGCTACCCACCTTCTAATGAATGTCTTCTTCGCCTTCACACTACAATTAAAAACACTTCAAAAAATAAAAAGGGATGTAAAACAGATTATTTAGTGAAAACCAAATCAAATGCAGAGACAGAAGTCTTAAAATTTAGTTACAATCCATAAATACTTTTCAAATGTTTGCATCATTTGCACTTTTATGATATTGACAGATACTGGAATGAAACAATTAATTGTTCTCAGGGCAACTGCACTGAATTTTTGAATTTTTTTTAAGAGAAAAACTAGGCATTTATTTACTCTCCAGTCCTAAAAACCTTCTTTTGATTAAAAAAAGAAAAAAGAAAAAGGAAAAGTAATGTGCTCTAGCAGACTTCAAAACACAATTGCTCTTTCTTGGCCAGCCTTAACAAAAACAAACCCAGTGCACTGATTCTCTGGGTGTGCTCACACATGCTTGTAATTGGAAACACAGCTGACAGTTCAAGTATTTGCCCTTTAAAATATCCACTCAACCTCTGCGTTCTTATGTGTAAATAACAGTCACTCAAATCAAAGGAAACTTTCAACATAAGAACTTCCATTCTAAGCAATATTTTAATAACTTTATATAAATGGTTTATTTACAAAATTTATTTATTTCTCCCATTATGGTAGTGGCTGAGATGCATTTACCTGTTTTGCTTCATAATTTAAACACTAATGCAAAATTTTGCTAGTAATGTCTTGGACAACTAGCCTCACAACCCAGTTTGCAAATGGAATTTTATGACTGATACATATTTATGTTAGTAATTATGTAAAATTATTTGTAATAATTGTAATTATGATAAATACAGAGAAAGGCAACACTTTTCTTTAAATTCCTCTCTGGGGGACTTCAGTGCTAAGCAACATATTCCCTAAAGCCACAAAATATTAAAGCCATTTCCACTGTGCTCTAATACAGGCAAAAGGAAGACACATTTCAGTAAGAACATTTCAAAAGATCATACCACGTTGATAGTCATTATCATATAAAAAGATTTGCTAAACTGAATACACCCAGATTGTAAGTACCTCTCAGGAGTCACCTTCTTCACAACCATAGGCTGGTAAGTGATAGCCTTCTTATCTTTGATGCCAGTGTAACTGAAGTCTGAAGGAAGAACATCAAGCTGAGCCGCCAACAAGCCAATTGCTTCTAGTGTTTCTAGATTTTCTTTCTGAAGGGTGAAAGCTGAAACAATCATCTCAGAATTAATAGGAATTCACACTTCTAAATCATACAGGTGTTCTGCCACGACAGATGGACAGGTTCTTCCCTGCAAATTTTAAGACCGTGGAAACTGCAAAGGAACAGTCCTCCCACCCCACAAAACTAAAGGCAACGGGACTTTTTCAGTACAGAGAGAGAAAAATACACAGTACACAAAACTCTTACAGCAACCAGAAAACCCTTCTGCCTTTAAAAACAGTACCTGAAAAAAGGCAACACAATTCAACAGCTGTGCACTGATGTATTGCTAGAAACATTCCCTGTATCACAAACCAGATGCTTTTAGAAATGAGATCATAAATCAAATTTGACCTTACTAACTTGCCCAACATCTAGCTGCACCTCCTAAAATCCTTCAATTACTTTCAAGGAAAAACTAACACACTGGGAATACCACAGAGTTAGTGCTACAACCAAAAGAACTGTAACCATTATCACTGAACAGTTTATGTAAAATCACCGCAGTAACTTGACTCATCCATGTCATTCCCCAGTGATGTAACAACACTGTGTTGATAATGATTTCTTTCAGCATAAACCATGGGTCAATCAGGCCTGTGTGTCATGTAAAAATGATTCCAGGTTTCAGTCTCACTACAGAACACCATAACACCTGTCACCTTTCCTAGAAATGTAGTATTTACCTGTATAAACATCTTGATTTCTCTGGAAACCACCAGCAGACCTTTTTCTGGACCAACTTTTTTCCCGAAATCGCACCATTATTGACATATTTGGCTGATCATTGACATCTGTCACAGTAAAAGACTTTGTTTCTAAAAGTTTACCAAATTTTCTATTGATAAAATGGTGAACTACTTTTCTGTGCTCTTTGTCTCCATCAGGCTCAAAAGAAAACGTCGAATTTTCCAGCTTTGCATCTAAAAATTTGAAGAAATCACTTGTTTCCTTTTCAGTCACCAACTGACAAAGTTCTCTGTAATCAGCATTTCCTTTTACAATCATTTCATTGTCTTTCGTAACAGTGACTAGAAAGGGGAATTTCTGCCTCACAGCACTGTGTAAATCAGCTCGAATTTTCTTGTTCAGCCTAGGTCCTAGCGAGAACTCCCTCGTGCCAGCACCTGCGTTATTTTCCAAGCGCCATGCATCCTTCAGATCACAAGCAAATTTATTTAGCAGTTCGCTCATGGGTTCGCCGAGTAAGGAATCCAATGCACTGGCTTCCTCAAGGCCAAGTTTCAGCTCAGGTGCTCCCTCGTGCTCTTTTTTGCCATGGGATGCAGCACAGCAGCCCTCTGCCTGGTTTGGGTCGTGCTCTGGAGGCCCAGGGGCAGCACTCTGCGGGTACACAGGGGCACACATGCCAGGGGGCTCTGTTCTCTGCTTTTTGGGCGGCTGCAGGCACAGGCTGCTTTGCTCCAGCAGCACTTCACTGGTTTCCTGAAGCAATTCAGGCCGGGTGTCCCTAAGGAAGTGTTCAGGCACCTCGATTTCTGTCACTACGAAGTCACTCGGAGAGTTTTTGATGGTGCCGCGGAAGCCAATGTGCTCAGTCAGGTAACTGAAGGAAGGCAGCATAGCTGCTGCCCCTCCCTGCTCCAGCCACACTGCTGCACCTGCAACCAGAGGGGAAGAAGAGGGGATAGCATCAACTGCTACAGAAAAGGCTGCTGAAAGGCAGGAAGGGAGGGACAGGTGCAGGGAGGCAGGCAAGGAGGGATGGACAGAAACATAGAATCTGAAAGACCTTTTAGATCATCAAGTCCAACAATTAACCTGTCACTCTGCTCTGATGTAGCCCCTAAACCGTTATCTTCCAGTGCCAGATCCAGATGCCTCTTAAACACTTCTAGGGATGGTGACTCCACCACCTCCCTGGGCAACCTATTCCAGTGCCTGCCCACCAAAACAGTGAAATTTTTTTTTCTAATACCTACTCTGAATCTCCCGTTTCAGCTTATGACCATTCCCTCCAGTCCTCTCACTGCAGGCGTGGCAGAAGAGATCATCCCTCACTGCTCTACAACCCCTTTCATACAGCTGTAGAGAGCCATGAGGTCACCCCTGAGCTGCCTCTTCTCAAGGCTAAACAAACACAACTCCCTCAGCTGTTCCTCATACAATGTGTGTTCCAGACCTTTTATTAGCCTTCTTGCCCTTCACTGAACTCGATCCAATGCCTCAATGTCCTTTTTTAACTGAGTGGCCCAAAACTGAACACAGTACTTGAGGTGTGGCCTTGCTAATGTCAAGTACACGAGGATGATCACTGCTCTACTCCTGCTGGCCACACTATTCTTGATACAAGCCAAAATGCCATTGGCCTTCTTGGCCATCTGTGCACACTGTTGGCTCATATTGAGCCGCTGTCAATCAGCACTCCCAAGTCCCTTTCTGATGAACAACTCCCAAACCACTCCTCCCTCAGCCTGTAGTGCTACGTGGGGTTGTTGTGTCTCAAGTGCAGGACCTGGCACTTCGCCTTACTGAACCTCATGCAGTTAGGCATAGATGCAGTGAGGCAGGCAGGGAGGGAGGGAGGCAGGAAGGATGGATGCAGGAAGGAAGGGATGCAGGCAGGCAGGTATGCAGGGAGGGAGGGATGCAGGGAGGGATGCAGGTGGGCA
Source organism: Acanthisitta chloris (assembly GCF_000695815.1). Taxonomy (NCBI): domain Eukaryota; kingdom Metazoa; phylum Chordata; class Aves; order Passeriformes; family Acanthisittidae; genus Acanthisitta; species Acanthisitta chloris. The sequence goes on along the minus strand of NW_008671496.1, from coordinate 295 downwards.
GGGATGCAGGCAGGTTGGGATGCAGGCAGGGAGGGATGCAGGCAGGGAGGGATGGATGCAGGCAGGGAGGGATGAAGGCAGGTAGAGAGGGATGCAGGCAGGTGTTTGGGATATAATCATGAGTGGGGTTGGACTCTGACAGGGAGATTGAGATTGAAAGATGGATGGAGGGAGGGAGGGAGGGAGGGAGGGATGGAGGTGGTCAGGTATGCAGGCAGGTTGGGATGCAGGCAGGGAGGGATGCAGGCAGGGAGGGATGAAGGCAGGTAGAGAGGGATGCAGGCAGGTTGGGATG
>NW_008671495.1:0-242 GCF_000695815.1 Acanthisitta chloris | reverse complement strand
CCCCATCAGTGTCCTGGGGGGAATCAATGGGAGGTTTTGGGGGGTCCATCCTTACCTTCTCCCCCTTCTCTCCACGATCTCCTCGTTGTCCTTGCTCACCTGCTGGGCCCTGGAGGAGGAGGAGGAAGAGAAGGAGGAGGAGGAGGAGGAGAAAGAGAAGAAGGAGAAGGAGGAGGAGGCGGAGAAGGAGGAGGAGGAGGAGGCGGAGGAGGAGGAGGAGAATGAGGAGGAGGAGGAGAATG
>NW_008671494.1:0-741 GCF_000695815.1 Acanthisitta chloris | reverse complement strand
AGGAGAGGGAGGGTGGTCCATTTACAACTTTCTTACAAAATCGAGTATTGTTCCACTTAGAGGAAATATTGTTCCAGAACACTTAGAGGCATACTCTTCAGAGAGACAATGGATGGATAGTTGTCATTTGCATTCTGACTGAATGAAGGATCCCAGAATCACAAAGGCTCTGTGTGTCTGTGTCCATGTATAGGGAGCATTGTTTATACCAGGTACCTGCAGTACAAACACTGCCTGTTACTCAGAACACATCCCTTCACTTCTATCAGTTTAACTTAATTTCTTTTGGTGTTTCATCTTCTCCTTTTCTGTTTCTCCCTTTCCATTTGTTATTATTTTTATTGTTATTGTTATATTTGTTCTTTATTTTTCATTGGTTTGAAGGCACTTTTAAAAGTCATTAGGGAAAAGACGTTGCCCTCCAATTTAATTTGTTTTAGCTTGCAAATGCTGCATTGAGCACAAAGAGTGTTTAACCTCTATGACTAAAGCACTGCAGCCTCTCTCTATTCCTGTGTGCTTGCTCAGGGCCTGCTCCACTGCAGATGTTACTTTCTGTAGTCCACATGTCTCTAGTAGTGCATTGCCTGATGCCAGGCTAGAGCATGTTTCTCACCAGTCCTGACTGCCTTGAATACAGTCTCATGCAAGGCTGGAGGAGTTCAGCTAATCTAGGCTTTCTGGGCTGCTAATACACACTGCTGTCTCATGGTTAGCTTCTTTCTCATCCACTGTCACTCC
>NW_008671493.1:0-11170 GCF_000695815.1 Acanthisitta chloris | reverse complement strand
GGCACACGGTACCGGCCGGTGCGGCCGCCGTGGAAAGCCGTTCCGTGATACAGGAACTCAGCGGGAACAGCGTCCGAGAACGGATTGCTGGGGAGCATCACAGATCCCTGCATGGGCCAGGACCACAGTGGGGCACCCGGTCCCGTCGGCCTGCTCAGGCAGGGTCATCCCAGAGCACATGGCACACGATTGTACCCAAGCGGTTCGGGAATATCTGCAGTGAGGAGACTCCACAACCTCTGTGGGTAATCTGTTCAGTGCTCAGCGACTGCGCAGGAAAGAAGTTCTTCCTCGTATTCACGCGGAACTTCTGGGCATCAGTTTTTGCCCACTGCCTCTTGATTTACTGGTTTCAACACTGAGCAGAGCCTGATCCATCCACTTAGCACCCCCTTCAGATACCTGTATACACTAACGAGGTCCCTCTCAGTTGTCTCTTCTCGAGGCTGAACGAGCCCAATTCCTTCAGCCTTTCCTCATAAGAGAGGTCACAGAAGGGAACTATCCAACACTCTACAAGAATACTACAAGTTCTTATTTTGCTTTCTCTTAGAGGTGCTCAAATACAAATGATGAGTAAACAAATTACTCAGCTAACCCAGACACCTGCCAAGAAGGGTTTTGCAGGTACAACCCCAACGTCACCTGCATGATCTGCTCTTACAAATTTGGGTTTGAACATTTAATTGAACCTGGTCGATGCTGAAATTCATAAAAGTACTCTGGATTGTTTAACAGCCAAACAAGGAATCAAAACTCAGAGCTGGTGCTCCCATGTGAGCTTCCAAACCAAAACACAGTTTCCAAACCCACTCGGAAGCAAAAGGTTTGCAGGAGCTCCAAGGGGAATCGCACTATACCTGCTTGGGTACCGCAGTCAGCAATGCCTGCTGGTTTCCTGATATAGAAATCACTTGCATAAGGAAAACAGAATTTGAATAATATTACCATAAGTTTACACAGAATTATCTCAAGATCAGTGCATTCCATTCTGGGGTAGGTTGTTCTCAAGATACAGGGAGTACATCCAGATCTCCTGGAGCTTGGGAGCCAACCTCGGGGACACTGAACTTCTGTAGAGCCTGTACTACAACCTAATGCTCCCCTGCACCTGGTATTTGGCTCAAGGACATCACAGCACATGGGGGAATCTTGCTGCAGTGTCTGTAGACAAGAAAGTGAGAGAGGGAAAAGCTGTTAATGATAGCTTTTTGCAAGTAATGGTACTGGTGTTTTTCACTAGTTATGGAAAAAATGCAGGAAAGGGGATAGCCAGGCAGTAGAGATCACACCGCTCTAGGTCCAGCAGTGTGTAAAAGCAACCCGAAGTGAACCCAGAGGTGAAGAGGAAGAAGAAGACATCTACAAGAGCTCAACATCTGTAGGCAGGAGCTTGGGCTGCTGTGGTGTCACTGTGACAGCCCCTCCTGGGAAGAGCAGCCACAGACTGTGGGATAGTGCACGAGATGGGAGCGCGAGGCTCACACCAGTTAAAGGGGTAGTGAGAGCTGTTTTATTGCTGTTTGCTTACTGTTAGGAGTAGAGTTCTCATGGATTCCTGGATGCTTACAGTGTGTGTTCCTTTGTGCCTGGCACGTGTAACTTGTTTGTCATGTAACTTTGCAAAAAAGCCATTCCACTATTTGTGTGGCCTGACACATTCCAGATATGCCACAAATGTGGTCACAGCTGCTAGTGCCCTTGAAAGGTTGAAGACTGGGGCTGAATGCTTTGCACATCAGCAGGTCTTCTCTTTGTGGGCCCATGGAAAACACTGAGATGACAACATGCAGTGAACATCAGCCTTTGTTCTCCCTTCTGCCTCACTGGGTGTCTGTCCTGCCAGCCAAACTTCCTCCCTCCAGCCAGTGAATTGGGGATTTGCCAGGAAGGGCTGAAGAACAATCACATAGTTTGTGAAAACCCTAGAGCCTCAGGTTCTGCAAAGAAAACTGGAAAAACCCATACCCAAAACCCTTCAGAGTGAAGAAGGAAACCGGGCACATTTCTGGATTCTTGGGTGTGATTTAACCTCTTGGATAATTCCAATTATCAGGCTAATGCCTGTATCAGTTAAGTGAAAGAAAAGGAAGTTCCAAAAAAAGAAGTCAAAAGCAACAATTATTTATTACAATTCACAAACCAAGAAAAGATAAAGAGATTTTCTGTCCTCATTTGAGAGATGTCGAGCACATCTCACAGATGTAGTTTGATGGAGCTCTACTCCCACAAGCTGTTTCCAATCAAAGAAAGTGGAAAGAGGCTGTAGGAAGGACACCTAGCCATTCTCTTCTCAAAGAAGAAGGGAATAAGCATGTAATATAGTCTGATGCTTATTATCTATTCTGTAGATATTTTCTTACAGATTTCAATTTATTTGCCAATTTCCCCCTCACTATTCAGTTTTGACATCCACTGAGTAGATATCATGGTCTATGTGAGCCTGAAAGATTGTGGGATTTTTTTCTGCTTGCTTTGTTAAATAGTGATTTTTAGCCCAACAAACATTCCAAGTCTCCCTTGTTTCTCTCCTTTCACTGTGATCATGGCAACAGATTACCTAATAGTGAGTTAGAAGGTGATTATTACTCTGCACCCCAACAAACTAAATTTGTTTGACTTTACTTTGGGTTTCAAAAGCAAACTGTACCCTCCACAGCTCTTATAAATCTGTGTGTTCTCTCCTTTCATTCACCATTTGTTGCATGAGCTGTGTCCAAAACTTCATTTTGCGTTCTTTATATTTCTTGGCTTCCTTTTGCTGTATGTCTATTTCCAAGTATCTTTCATCCTGATCATACTGAGGCCAATGCACCAAGCCTTCTCCATTGGGATTTCTGGAAATAATAGAATGAAAAGTTAGCTTTCCATTAGCTTATCGTTTGTGCTCTGCCTGCTCACGTCAAGAGCCTTTCAGAAAACTAACATGAGTTCCGATGATGTGATTCTAGTACCTGAACAGTTGGATGTTGTGTATGAAAATGCCAATCAGTGGAACAGTAAAAGCTGAATAGTTGCCTTTACTTTTGGACCTAAAACTCCATTGCAGATGGAGCAATAGCTCTTGGATTGTTTTTTCTCTTTTTGTGTGTGCAGGTTCATTTAAAAGATTTCTCTTACAATCATAAAGAAGAGAAATAAATTCTGCCAAATTTGCAGGAACTACCACGCAAGCATTGCTTCAGGCATGTAAGTCTGTTTCAGGCAGAAACGACAGAACTTGAGATGTAATTAGCATTATGATTCTCACCCATTTCTAGCAAAGTTAGTCCAGTATTTCATAACAGTTCTGCTAAGTTTGTTTTCTTCTTCTGTAGCATACCCTGCAAAGTGAGAGGTGAAATGGCAGCATTAGAAACTAAATAATTAGAAACTAAATACTTAGTAGAAACAAAATAATCCAATAATAAATAAACTCTGTCAGTTCCAGCAGACTGCAGTCAGTTCTACTTGATGCTCTGAGCTGTGCGAGTTTTACCCGAGCAAGGCTCAGGAGAGAACTGTAGCTAGTGATTTCATGACAAGTATCTACTACTGAAGACAGAAAATGTTGCTGTTCATTACAATGTAGTCTATTCTAAAGCCCTCCAGTGAGTAAAATGAGTTTTAAAAAGATGTATTAAAAAGGATACTTTGGTAAGCATGGATACATCACCAGCTAAGAATGGCTTTCCAAAGACAAAGGGAATCTCAGCTCCGTGATCTGCTTTGACAAACTCTGGTAAGAAGCCATCAGCTGCACTTGGTCGGTGCTGAAATTCATAGAAGTAGACTGGGTTGCCAGCATCTAGTAAATACAGAAGAGAGTTAGTTTGAGGGCTAAAAATATCTGCCCCTGAGGATAATAAACTCTCATTACAGGCTGTTTTGGTTAAATGAAAACACTGTCAGTCCTTTGGATAATGAAACGTGATGCATACTGCCCACACCACACCCCAGGATAGAACTCTACATTTCTGTGAGTGAAGCTGAATTACCTCGGTGGTATCGAGCCACTTCAACAGCTGCAATAACAAAAATGAAGTCTCCCATGGTATCAAGGAGGCCATCTCGCACCTGAGCAGGGTTCTCTGCATGCCCCATGTACTCGTTGTATATTTGATCAACAACTTCAGACTTAACATCCTGAAATGGACAACAAAAGTACTTCTTGTAGTGATGATGAATATTATAAAGATTAACAGCACTAGCTGAGCATGCCACCTGCATGTCCCTGGCTAACTGAAATATTACCTTTCAGAGAAAACCCTCAGCTGTGCCAGAGTGTGGCTCAGAGCTCAGGAGTGCAGTTACACCTAACTGGATATAGGTTTTCTCGGGGAAGAGGGATATGCGAGATCTAAAGACCGAATGGCTTTAGCTAAACAGCTGGTAATGATGCTGATAACTAGATATGGCAGTCTGTTCTCCCTTCTGTGGAAATAACCCTCATAAGAGCAAAGAATCCTGTTGGATTTCAACAATTCCATGTAGATGATCATAATTTACTCCCTTTCACAGCAAGCCTGGGCTCTGCCTTTCTAACCTCATGGTGGATGTCTGTGATGCTGAATGATCCATTTCAAGTACTGACCACCTTTATAGAGTCCTTAATTTGTACCTTTTAGTCTGTAGTTTTCTATATTTAGTAGTTTCAGGAGAACACAAAGGAAACAGAAAGCTAAGAGGTTTGTAAATTCCAGGGAAGCAAAACCGCAAGAAACCTGAACATAGGTCTCAGTGCATCTGAAACATCTTGGGTTATCCTCTCTAGTCTCCAGTTACTGCTTTAGAAGGTTGTGTTCTATAGGTCTTGTGTCATGCCTGTTGGCACTATGTATGTCTTGGATAACCTAGGGTATCTAAAATGTCATGAGAGACCTCTGTTTAGGTACCTGAATCACTCCTGGATTTCCATAGAACTCCTTTTCAAGAGGAGAAGCATTTAGGCTACACATGTAGAGTGCATTTTCAATCACTAGAGGTAACAGGAATACACCACATCTGCTTCCCATTGCTGCCCCATGGTAGGAAGCTGTCCAACACAACAAAGTTTGCCTGTGAAATACATCCCTCCAGAAGTACAAATATAGAGCCAAACCAGTGAAACAGCAGCACTGGGTTATTCCGAACATAGTCTCTTACCTTAAATCCTAATGCTAAAGAGCTCTGTAAAATTTGATGTGCAACATCTTTATCCAGACCATCCACAAAAGCAGGGTATTTCATCATCTGCATGATACAGAGAATCACATTTGTTAGAAAAGCTTATATGAGCAAAATGATACGTAAATAACAATATTGTAAGTCTCTTACCGTAGGAAGTATCCACCCAAATTCACAGTTATTTACGCCTATGATATATGGGACTGCATGGATGGATTTTTCAGATAGTAATTGCTTGGGACTCTTTGGAAAAAACACACCATCTGCACATGCACTGATGAAAAAGGAAGGCTGAACAAAAAGAAAACAAACCAGAAAGCTTCATTAATACATTAATTTTGCACCTAAAAATGTTTGGATTTTTGTGGCAGTTCCAAAGCAAAGTCAAATGAGAATACAAGAAGTAATGGAGTTCAAGCCATCTTTAAATTTTCTCTGACAGATTTTCTGCACTAGGCAGAAGATTCTGTGAAGATTAATATTATATTTGCAATGTTTGTGAAATATAAGTGATTATGTCCAAATTACATCTTCTCTTAGTTCAATAATGTTAGTGATGTATGGAGCAGTGAAAGAAAAACAACATGTATTGAAATTTGAAAGGCACATAGAGTCCAACATTGTCACAAGGACTTTATGTAGGACATTAATATATTATACTAATTAATTTTCATGTTCTCTAGGAGCAACTGTGACATTTCCTTCACTCTTTTCCTTCCCCTGGTAGAGCACAACAGCAAACAAGTAGCCCCAAGTGCATGCAGAATGGAAGGGAAGTAACCTGTTCACACTTCTCACGTGAAGTGTAGCATAGTGGCAGTGCTGTCATATCCTGAAAGGGTCAAGAAAGTCAGACGTTACATTCACTTTAAGCTCTCCTAACATGACAACACAGAAGTCTGCCATGTTAAAATTTGATAATGCCATTTAAATGCAAGAATTATATCTTGACCTACCATTTGGAGTGTTATCTGTACTATCTCTTCTTCTGTTTTTCCTCTCAAGCATTCAACTGTTGCAGCTGAACTGGATTTTTTGCAGCCAGAGGCAGCAGTAATTCTCTGCAACCAGTGAAAACAAACACTAGTCTTCTGCAACCAGTACAAGCACTCACTCGTTTTTAGACACAATGGCTGTGTCGGCTCTGTGAGCCACCAGAGTCCAGCGGGGGGAGCCGAAGCTCCTGCACAAGGATCGCTGGAGCCTGGCGTGTCCCAGCTCCGGCGTGGGGAGTGGGACGAGCTCACAGCCCTCCACACCGCGAGCTCAGCAAAACGACAAAATCTATGCCTCCAAAATCTTTTGCTACAGAAATGTGCCAGGATAATCATGATGGTAAATATACTGAGGAGGCAGAAAGGCATAAAGGAGTGAGAGAGTAACAAAGAGCACATTATGCCATTCTTGATTATGTCTTTTTGGCTGGAGTAACAGAGGGAGCTCATTATAATGTCGTCTCTCTTATATCTCAGACTCTAGGTTCCTGGAAGTTGTTTCTTGTCGTTGAATTAAAAAAAAGGGTTGAAGTCAGTACTTCTTTCAGTACTTCTCAAAATAAACAACTTGAATAAAGTCTTATGTGTACACAACAGGCATTAACAGGAGAGGAAGAGTTTTCAGAATCTGATACCCTTTTCCAGCCAAAATTTATAGCTCGACTTTTGTTGAAGACACTACATGTTATAACATTCCTTTACATTTCACAGTTCTTCCCTGCCTTCCCTCTTTATTACCTTGGTCTTTTGCTTTCACTCAGACATATGTGGATATTTGGGTATTCAAAAACCAAAGCATCGTTAAACATGTACTATGTGCACATAGAAATACTGTCTTTAATGACTGTGGCTGTAGTTTCACAAGAAAAATAACCCTGTTGCTATATTTTGGAATAAGCAGTTTAAGATATGCAAAACTATTTGGAAAAATTAGTTAAAATTATCACAAAATACCCACTTTTTCTTCCTCCTTAGGCTGATCAGTGAACAAACTGTAGATTGCAGTACCACTCTCTGAAATGGCCTTGTGGAACAAGCCCTTTGCCAGGGGAGATAAGACCTGTGAGGAAGCAAGAACAAGCAGCATGTTCTAACCACTGACTTCGAATTTCAAGATCAGGAATTGCCATTGAAAACATTTTGAAAACAAATTTCGCAAGACTGTTATTCTGTAGCCTCTGACCATAGTTCAGCTGTGCAAAGGGCTTTGGCAGCACTAGCAGGGATAAGGAGTTCATGCTTGCCTTTTCCCCTCCCACAGCACCTTGCTTCCAAGATTTCATGGAACTGCACCACAAGCCAGATATGGACTGAATTCCCAAGGCAGTCTGGCTGTGCTGCAGAAGGGGAATCAAGAACTATTGTCCAGAGGGCTGGAGCTTAGGAAACAGGAATGTTTTTCCCATGTATCAATGAACCCTGGTTTCACTGCGTGACCTGTACCAGAGAGACTGGAGAGACCATTGTAGCCAATGTACTCAGTGTTGATGCAAAAATTTTACATAACCACTGTGTCACAAACTGCACGTCTAGTTCAGCTATCATGACTATTCACCTCGATTACTTTGCATAAGTGACCATCAAAGCAAACAGGAAATGGGCAACACAACCTCCCAAAGGATTATTCTCACAAGGATAGTTTTTGGGCATATTTTTTCCAGGGAAAATCCATCAGAATTGAATTTATTTTAGTAGATGTGAAATAACATTTTGTGGCTTAACTACAACATCTGGGTATGAAAAATCCATTTTCATCAATCAAACCCTGCATTGTTGTGTTGTATTGTTGCCTTGTGCTGTTCTTGTATCACAGACCAAGGTGATGTGTCACTTAACACCATCCCTTTTCCCTCACTGACTTCTCATGCAGATAATAAAAATGAACTTAGATGCTGAGGGGTTTTTTCCCCCTAAGTAACTAAAATTCAATATTCCTGTGAACTTACAAGAGCAGAAACACTGATTCCTCCTGCAGATTCTCCAGCAATAGTGACAGATCCTGGATCTCCTCCAAAGTGCATGATATTTTCCTGAATCCACTGAAGAGCTGCTACTTGATCTAAATATCCCCAGTTACCTCGGGCATGCTCATCACCAGTGCTGCAGGGAACAAACAGGTTTGTTTAAATGCTCAATGCAAGAAAAAAAGGCAGATAAAAATACAATCTGGGATGTGAGAAATCATCTGCTGTTCTCTATACAGAACTTCTCTACATAACTGAACAAGCAATGGCTCAGAAAGCCTTGAGATTAGAGCAGCAATCCAGCAAGAACAGATCTGAAAGCTTACTTGGGATTTGTAAATTGTTCATTACTGTGGCAGATGCAATTAAGAAATGTTGGTTTACTTATCAGCAAGTCTTCTGCACTTTGCTTCACAAAGGCTTTGCACACATCATTTTGGAAATCACTTAGCAAAAGCTGAGATAAAACACCTTACCTAAAATATCCAACAATGCCTAATCTGTACTGAATTGTTACAACTACCACATTGTCAAAGGCTGCTAGTGCTGAACCATCATATGATGAAGCTGCTCCAAAAATTAATCCACCACCATGTATCCATACAAACACCTGGAAAGACAAAACCAGAATCAACCCAGCACAGATATGAGCTCCCTGTGATAGAAACTAAATATAAACAAAAATATAATATTTTGTGCCATTTCACTCCTGATTCTTTCAGTTTACATTTCACAAAGGGTAGACATTTTTTGTCTCCAAGGCCTGCAGGTCTACAAAATGGCATTGATTTTATTACTTACATTCTATCAGTGCCTCATGACCTTGGACAGATTATTTGGAGGAAATCAAGCATTACCTAGCTAAAATGTCAGTACAATTTTACTTGCAAAATAGGATTATGTGTCTCTTTTAAACTTCAGCTAATATCTCCTGGGGCAAAGCATGTAAGCGGATCATTACAGAACTGCACCTGTATGTCTGCATGCAGCACAGGTTGTGGGTTTGCTGTAAAATGATTTTGCAGGAGGCTTTATAAAGACTTTGCTTACAGGCAGCTTCTGCTGTGTTTCTGTAGAGATGGGTGTATACACATTTAGGTATAAGCAATCTTCAGACGTTTCGAGAGAGACTTTCTCTTTTCTATTAGTAATCAGGTCCGAAAAATATTGTCCTTGTACTTTATCCTGTAGGCACCTGAATAAATGAAAAAGTAACAGCAACAGAAATAACTAAAACCAAAGTGCAGCTACAAAGTGCAGCTTTTTTGTACTTCCACAACAAAGTGCAAACCAGAAACCAATCTCTAGTACATTTCTAGACTGAAACAGAAAACATTTTTTTTCACTTTTAATATATTTTCTTGCTTTAACCTGTCATTATTTAGATCTGCAGAGGAGCCACTGTCTACTGCAGTACACAGTGACATGCAGATATAATTCTGCATGTTTCAAATTATTACACATATATCTGCAAGTACATAGGGCTATAAATTACTTCAATGAAAAAGAATTATTTTGTATCTTCAATAGCTTTTTATACTGTAATGATAGGTATTAGGCTTGAGGCACCAAACAAGGGCAGCAGGACAAATGGAGTAAGACATTTACAATACAGACTAGAATTGCTCTACATTTCTTATGTGCCCTATGAAGCATGTGACTTAGCATTTTTTCCCTAATGTTGTATTCCAGCATTTCCTCAGCTCCTTTCTGCTTCTGCTCCAAAGTTTTATAAACATTGGTAAGTGATGGCCAAATGCTCCCAAACTGGAGCATTATCAGTAAAGTGCTGGTCCATATCAGTTCATCACTGATGTCCATTACATAGCAGCTTTTAGTCAAGAGAGCAGCCAGTTAAGGGGTCTTTAGAAATGCATTAATTATAACAGTTGCAGGTGTAAGGAGGTGGGACCAAGGAACCCATCTGTGTGAGTTTTGGTTGCCCTGCGTGTACATCAGTGTCATGGAATTGCATATAGTACGAAATTATGAAACAGTTCATAGTTTCATCACTTACATTGGTGGGTAGGAAGTGGCATCTCTGACACCTTTCCACGGTTTGGGTGGCTGTGGTGCAGAAAACCTTAGTGATCCAACTGGAGGCTTGGCAAAAGGAAGTCCCAAAAAGACATTTACAGTCTTCTGTGCTGCGTCTACTTCGAACTGGTATCCTCGGACTCTCCCATATTTGGTCTCCACTTCTGGTTGCTCTGCTCCTTGTCCTGGGGGATGTGAGCACAAAATCACATAATGGGTCTAATCACAAGTAATTGCCAGATTTCTAAATGACAGATTTGCTACTTAAATATACACCTTCTGGTTACTTACACAATTCATTTTCATACATCAGGCTTCAATGAACTCTAATTAGTTTTAACAGTACACTACTCCAATTTACTGTTTGGTTGTACTAATTTAATTACTGGTATTTACTAATTTAAATTTTAGATTTGCTAATTTGCTCGAATACACTTTTATTACATCCTGATTAAATTAGTATAGCTGACATTATTTCAGCCTTCATTTTGATTGGTCTGTATGTATAATGTCCCACAGGGATATCATGTGTTGTCTTACTAATATACACACACACATTAGTAATGGCATATAGATCTTAATCCTTTCTGATCTGGGTTGTTAGATAAAAGCCCAACAGAAAAGGCAAGTAGCAGACAAAATATGCATGTTGATAGTAGGTACAGAAAAAGCAAAGAGCTTCAAACATTCCTAAAAATAGCCTGGCACGTACAAATGCTGTTAACATTCACCGAAGGTCCATTTTAAGATCAGAGTGAAGCTCTCAGTGCCAAACTACAGCCGTGGTACAGTGACTGCTCTGCTGCCGCACACAGCCCTTCGCCACGGGAATCTGAGTTTGCTCTTCGCGGAAAGAGTAAATAAGAGGAAGGACCGACCGCGAAGAGAAAGAGAAATCTTTGGTGCTGAGAGCCAGTCTCGGCGCAGCAGAGCTCACCTGTGGCCAGCAGCGCTGTGACCGCGACAGCGACAGCGACAGCCCAGCCCCGCAGCGCTCGCACCTTCCCTGCCGCCATGGCTCGCTGCTCG
>NW_008671492.1:74452-81768 GCF_000695815.1 Acanthisitta chloris | reverse complement strand
TATGTTCAGTTTAGAATTTATTTCATCTCATAGAGGATTTTATGTCTGGCTGAAATATCCTTTGAAAATCGTCATACTGCTTCCTGTGACCTTTCTTGTAATTAAAACAAAATTCAAGTGACTAGACAGATTAAGCCCTTGGCCTTATTAACAATGGAGCCAATGAGAATTTTCCCCTACAGAAAAGTAAAAGAATCATAAATGGAGGCATGCAACAGAGTCTCCTTTCCTTGGATCCTCATTTTGGCAATAAACTTGCATTAAATCGACTCGAGGCTTTTCAATAGCTTATTGAAATGACATTCCTGGCATTCATTTCAGCACTGTCTCCTCAATAAATGTCTGCGTTCTCTCAAAGCTCTTTCTTCTTTTACAAAAAGTGACTGGATCAGGCTTTCTTCTCCTGCCCCATTCATTGCCTGCAGACATATAGCCACTGTCCATGCTAAGGTGTAAACAGCCACAAACAAAACTTGAGTCATGAAATCTATTACCAGCTCTCAGCTTCCCTAAAAAAGGGGAACTTTCAGATGGAGAAATCTCCTACAGTTTTGCTGCAGAGAACAGGGCCCATACAGAGGAATTGGGATGTCCATCCAAAATGAGATTTTCCCAAAACAGAGGGTGACTCATAAACATATGTGAATCTGAGGGAAAAACCTACAAAAAACCCTCACAAAACAATAATGAAGCTTTACTGTCAAAGGCAGTGGAGAAGAGGTGTTTGCTCATGAGAAATTTTGAGTTGAACCTTCTGACATGATTTTACTTCCCACAGTTGGAAATTGTTCACTTTTTTTCTGTAAGAGGATTTTTGTGAGTGAATCTTCTCTAAGACTAATTCAGACCTAGTTGGCATGATTGGGTTGGGAAGGAAAAGGAGCATTGCTCATCTGTGTTGCTTCTGCCTCCTTGAGTGTTCAAGAGCACAACAACCTCTTCTCACTTCCTCTCCCTTCTTTTCTTTGCCTCCCCACTCTGATGTGAGCTTAGACCAGGTAAACAGCTTGTCTGTAGGATTTTTTTGGAGCGAACTCTGACTGAATGGGAACAAAGCTGTGTTGATTTATGGCTCTGCAATGCGTGCTCAAAGACATGCTTTGAGGTGTATGTAGGAACAAAAGGCTCAAGCAAGGAGCTGCCTTCTAGAGATGTAAGGTAAAACTGCCTACACCTGCACAGCTCAATTATTGACTGCAGTGTGCCAGCTTTAATGTTCAGAGTATTGCCATTTGTTCAACTGATGTGACTACTCACTGATTTGGTAATTAACCAGTTGGGATATTACCTTGAAACTTGGATGTCTCACACACATTTTCTTGAAGTTATCCACCCCCATTTCTCTTGCCTCTCATCTTGAGATTTCTTTATTATTGGACTTGGCTACAGGTTGAACTTGGACTGGTGAGTTTTAAACACTCCCTGGGAGCTAAAGCTGTGCCCATATTGGTAAATGAAACATTTCCTGAACCATTCTCTGGCAGTAGCCCCAGCTGGCACAAAACAGCCTGTCTCCATGCAGCTGGGTCTCCCAAAGTGCTGTGGTCACATTCCCACTGCCTGTTGGGACTGGCCCCTGGCCAGTGCTAAGTCTCAGGCTCTGCCTGGGGGTCTCCTAGCTGGTAGTAGTCAAAGTCAAGCCAGACTCTGCTCCAGTGACAATGGAAATTACCCAGCTCCAGAGTCTGGGAGTGCAGAGGTGAGTATAGAGTAGGCTTGGGACAAAATGCTTATGTAATATACAGAGCTAAGATCAGGGGTCAGTTCAGCTCTGATGCAGGCAAACAGGGCCAGGAGGAACTCTGCACCTTTGAGCCAAAATGAAGTTTGGTTTGTAAGATCAGTGGTCAGATGGGTTCCATTTTCAAAGGTACCTAGGTACACCAAGGAGGCTCACATTACTTTGTGCCTCAGTAATATCTGGAAAGCAAGATTTCTGAAGCACTTTGGAACTTTTCACCTTTTCTATATTGTGCATCTGTAAGTCTTTCAGAAGGCACCACCACAGTTGAGTTTCAAAAAGAAGTATTCCTGTTGGCTTCCTAATGCTAGATGCTTCTTTCCCTTTGCTCAGCTTGAAAATTCATTTCCACCCAACATATCTGCTTTATACAATTCTGGGAAGCTGAAAGTGCAGATTGAGTCCCTGCGAGCTGGAAGCATCACTGTGAGGCTCAGAATCACTGTGCAGGATCCTGAGTTTCCAGTCCATACCTCCACATTTGCCCCAATGCTTTCCTACCTGCACAATGGCTCTGTGCTTTTGGTGGATCAGCAAAATACTGCAGTAGAAGGTAATTTTTATTGTTATTTTTTCAAAGAAGAAAGCAGAGTTTGTATTTTGATCATGCACAGTATCACAAGTGTCCTTCTGTAAAGTATGAAGTGTACTTTATGGAGAGACAAAGTATGTAGTTTGTTGGAGGGAAACCCATGATGTGAGAACTCTGCACAACTTGCAGCACTAAAGAGAAAGACTTGGGCATGATGGTGGATGAGAAGCTCAGCATGAGCTGCAGTGTGAGCTCAGCCCAGAAACCAATGGAATCCTGGGCTGCATCCACAGCAGTGTGGGCAGCAGGTCAAGGGAGGTGATTCTTCCCCTCTGCTCTGCTCTCTGAGACCCACCTGGAATATTGAGTGTAGTTCTGGTGCCCTCAATGTAAGAAGTACATGGAACTGTTGGAGCAAGTCCAGAGGAGGTCACAAAGTTGGTAAAAGGATTGGAGCATCTCCCCTATGAGGACAGGCTGAGGGAGCTGGGGCTGTTCAGCCTGGAGAGAAGACTGTGTGGAGACCTCAGAGCAACTTTTCAATATCTGAAGGGGCTCCAAGAGAGCCAGAGAGGGACTCTGTGTCAGGAACTGCAGTGACAGGACAAGGGGTAATGGGTACAAACTGAAGGAGGGGAAATTTAAATTAGATATTAGGAAGAAGTTTTACCTGTGAGGGTGGTGAGACACTGGCACAGGTTGCCCAGGGACATTGTGAGTCTCCCAACCCTGGCAGAGTTCAGAGTCAGGTTGGATAAAGCCTTGAGCAACCTGGTC
This sequence comes from Acanthisitta chloris, assembly GCF_000695815.1. Lineage (NCBI taxonomy): Eukaryota > Metazoa > Chordata > Aves > Passeriformes > Acanthisittidae > Acanthisitta > Acanthisitta chloris. The sequence goes on along the minus strand of NW_008671492.1, from coordinate 78,718 downwards.
TGGTGGGAGGTGTCCCTGCCCAGGGCAGGGGGTTAGGACTAGATGATTTGTAAGGTCCATTCCAACCCCTTAACAATCTATGAATCTATGTAACTCCTCCATGGGCTTTATCCATAAGCCCAGAGAGGTTGGAAAAAGGAGAATTGGCTGACCCCAGATACCTGCAGGCACTGCTTCCCCCCAGTGTGTTCAGAGTGGAGCCCTTGGTTTTCCCTATTCATTTTCCTCCCTCTCCTCTCTGTCACCAGTTGGAAGTTTGCCATATCTTTCTCGTGCTGAATTGCAGATAGGATTACTGTGGAATACTCTAGACAGTTTTGTGCTTCAAGACTGTGGGGCTGTATTTAGGCCAGGATTTAAGAAAAGAAATCTAACATCTTCACTCTAGAATTCCCAAATATCCTTACTGTGAATAGGACTAAAGAAACATGCATGGAATTTATGTTAAACCAGGACTTTGTTTGATCTGCAGTAATTACCATTGTTATCTTCAAAGGACCAAGTTCTGGCTTCAGGTTTCCCAGCTGGCAGAGCCAGCCAGAGTTCAGGAAGTTGTCAAAGCCAACAGAAAGGGTTATTCTTCTCTCCCTGTGTATTGAGCCTTTAAAAACTTATTTACTGTGACCAGGGAAAACTCCTTTGGGAGTTGCAGCACATAGGGAGGTTAAGGAGAACAGGACAGGAAAAAACCAGGAGACATTGCACCTGAAACCTACAAATATCACAGTGGCAGCAGATACTGAACTGCAGGATGCTGATGTGTGCCAAAATACCTTACAAATGTTATTGATCCTGGGACCAAAAGAGTGAGGAGGATAAAGGCAGTAGCTCTGGACTGTTACTTTTCTTGCAGAAAACCATGTGGTGTCCAGCAGCACCACTCCTAAACAGGGCAACAGCCAGCTCCTCCACTCTTAGGGGTAGAGAAAAGGGGTCTGTTTCTTATCTCTGCCCAACCAGGCATTTGTTTGACACGAGTTTCCCAAGCCAATGCAGATCATAAGGAATGCAGCACATAAAGGAAAGAGTTGTATAATTGGTTGTTTTGCCTCCTGACCCCTGAGAGCCCCAGGACATGACCTTTGGCAGTAAGTCCACATAGATCCTGTCACCAGTAGAGCAATGCCACCTGGATCCTCTGTGCAGCCTGACCACCACAAGGCTGTGTGCTTAGATTAGTGACAGTGAATTCAACTGTGAAAAGCAGGGATGAGAAGTCAGAAGGCACAGCACAGCTGAAGGGAGTGGAGCAATTGCATCTCGCGTTGAAGATTCATAAATTATTAAGTTTATTGCCATGATGAATAGAGACAATAAAATCAGTCTGTTGTGTGAGGCATGGCAAGAAAAGAGAAAGGGATGTGTGCTGAGCCAGGCCCAAGATCCATCTGGCACATTATCATGTACTCAGTTAGCAGCCAGGAGCAAGTTCCTGAAGAAGTGTAAGAAGTGCAAGTCTAGGTGATGCCTCTCACTAATTCTTTCTGAGCCACCAACTGTTTTCACCTCCAGGACTCCTTGAATCCAAAGTGATTTATTTGGGCTTTTCCTCCATGTGTTTCCCATGAAATCATGCAAAACTTTAGCATCTGCAACATCATTAGGAAAGGAATTTCACAGATTTTTACCCATTGCATGGACCCCAATGGATAATCAGAGTAAACACAAAGGTGGAGATTTAGTAATTTTTGGAGTAGGACTATTGAGGTGTGTGGGGGGGGTGGGAAAGGCACTTGCTAAATGTGAAAGGCCAGAGAGATACCAAGAGTGCAGAAAGAGCACAGAGCACATCTCAGCTGAGATGTAATGGTTACAGGGGGAAAAAGTGCAGCATGTGTGTATGTACATGCATGAGTGATGTACCAGTCAGTGCCAGTGAGCACTGAGACAAGAACATAAGTGGTTTTGCCTGATGCATGATTGAATGTGGCCACCGGAGGTGAGGGAATTTGCTTAAAAAGCCGTGCTAAGTGAGGAGAAAGGAAACCCTCAGGAGACAATGCAGGCAGTGAATGTAAGTTATTTGGCAATTAGCACAGGAGCATCTCTTAGATGCTTGAAGCCATCTCAGGTGTTTAAAGCCATCAGGAGTCACAATTACTTCATAGCACAGTAAGGAACTAATGAAAGCACTTTCAGCATGGTGTTTAGTCAATTCTGCACACTTCTGTATTCCCTCTGAGTGGCTTAGGCTGTAATGTAATAGGCAGATGCTGTCCATAGGCACATGAAATTGTCTGATGGAGACTATCATGGATGCAATAATTACCTAATGACAAAGAAAGGAAAAAGAACTGAAATATTAGCTGGCAGGAAGGAAGAGGGGAAGGCTGTCTGCAAGCAGAAAGATTAATGCATGTATGTGCATGCACAAGGAATGGGGAATTCCTTTGTTTTGGAGAAATAATCACAGCCATTAATCTCTGCATGTTTGCAGAACAAGCATTTATGCTAATGTGTTGTTCAAAACTGTCTTCTAGCCTCTGATCAGAATTATTTGTCCCAAGACACAGTTTTCAGTCTAGTTTGTTGCTCTGCCTCTCTCAGGGCCCTGAGGCAGTGAAGGTGTGTGCAGGGGGAGTGCACACATGGGACTCACAGACTTTATTCATGCCCAAAGCACTAACTCAGCCTTTGCATGTTTGCTGGAACAGGCTGCAAGTGGCTATACAAGACTGCAGATAAGAAATCCCTGAAGAGTGAGGAGATTCAGCAACAAAATAGGTCTCTAACTGCCTGACAGAAGCATCTCTAACTGATTCAGGGCAGCAGAAATCAGACATAAGGAACACCCTCAGAGCACGTTCATGCATTGAGGAACCAGGATCTCTTTGCTGAGGCTACCAGAAATAGGATCACAGCTTTACAGTATTACCTTTGTGATCTTTCACAGGAAGAGATTTTGCCCTTAGCACTTCCTCTGTTAAGAACGGAAGAGCAATTCCCATGGGAGTTACTTGCATTTACTTTTATTTGAAGCAGAAGATTATTTGGATTAAGTCTCTAATGTTCTATCCACTGGTATCTAGGGGTAACAGATCTATTATTACCTGATGTATCTGGAGGTGCTGTATGCAGAACTTGGTATAGTGTATGCTTTTGCTACAGCTATAGTACAAACCTACAGTATTTTTTTCACTTGAAGTATGTGTTTACTTCTAAAAATAATTATTAACCAAGTCTTTACCCAGAGAAAATATTTTTCAGAGTACAAGAACAAAACATTTTTATGTGAGAGAATAATAACACAGATAGTATTCTGTATCACTCAGAGCTTGGCTGGTAAATCATGTGGAAAGATCATATTAATAAATTCAAAACCTGAAGAAAGGGCTACTTAATGGTTATCTCTAGCTTCATGCATCCAGAAAGGAAACTTTTGGACTCGTGTTCTTGTTTTGGTCTCACAGACTCTGTGTTTGCAGAGTGTATCAATCTGATGGACTTCTACATGTGCAGATGCAAGACAACCATGGGTACCAATCCATCCCTACCTGGAAGAAATTGTGAGGGTGAGCAAGACTCTCATGTAGTTTTCCTTTGCCAAAAAACATTGGAATAAATTGTAGGGTTTAGCCCCTGCTTTTATTCCAGCTGTTTATATAGCATATGATGTGTACATCGTTGCACCTATGCAGTCTCTGTCTGAAGGAGAATATTTGATTTCTCTCTGAACCTTATATATATATATCTTCAGATGAAATCTCTCTGCAATCTTCCTAAACCAGATAACAGACTGCTGAGCAACATGGGCTGTACTTTTCCCTCTTTTGATATGTCTGTGGCTAATTTCCTCCCACTGGAATGATCCATGACCTGCCAACCAGAAAAGGAGACCCAGGAATCAAATCTAAGACTAGGCACAAACCAGATTGAACCCCATAAAAATGCTACAATGTGTTGATGAAATATCCAAGACCTGTTTCTCTAATGGCACTACCTCTGGTTGGGTGTTCTCAGTCCCATGTTCAGGTCAGACCCTGGTGCCTCCTCATCCAGTTTGAGACCCCATTTCAGCATGTGTTTACTGTGTTACAGGTGAGATTGTGGACCCTCTCACTCAAACAATGGCTCCTGAGGTAAGAAACAGCACGGAGTTTGCTCCTGAAGGAGAAAGCTCTGCAGGCTCTGCTTCCTCTGCCACCACCGAGACAGTGGCTGCTGTCAGCTCTGAGATGGGCATTGCTACAACTCTCCCTGCTGCACTGCCCGTGGGTGACAAACAAGTGTCCCACAGTCCCACCAGTGCTCCTTCAGCCCCTTGGA
>NW_008671492.1:48871-74437 GCF_000695815.1 Acanthisitta chloris | reverse complement strand
CAGCAGGAACAACAGCCCCAGAACCACGGGGATCACAGCCAGCAAGGCACTGGCTATGAGCATGGAGAGTCAGGCAGACACAAGTCCATTCCAGCACAGATCCATGGCAGAGGATGCCTCCAGAACATCACAGCAAGTGGCTGCTCTGACAAACATATCTATGGGCACAGCTGGGCAAGAGCAACTCGGTTCACCATCGCTGGTGTTCCCAAATGAAACAGCCTCTGCTACCACCAGAACTCACACAACCTCTGGTGTGCCTCAAAGCAGCTCTCCGGGTGGTCCTGACACTGCTCTGCCAGCCACAGGGAATGCTGCTGTTCCCACCCTCAATGCCACCCTCAGAGCAGATGTAGATGTTGGAAGAGAGAACAGCTCTTGGTCTGAGAAATATGCTGAAGCTCTGGGGTCACCAGCTTTGCCAGGAGCCTCTGCAGCTCCCAGCCCAACCCCAGACCCATCCATGGACCGCAGTGAGTACACATCCAGTGGGGACATGCACGTGTGGTAATTCAGCTGTGTGAGAGGCAAAGCCTCACCCAGAGTCAGGAAAGATGCCAATCTGGAATGAGGGGTCTGGTGTGAAGGCGTCTGAAACTAGTTTTTCTATGTAAAAATTATTTCCTTGAAGGAATTGCCTTTTTTTTTCATAAATCAGCTTGTCAAAATAATTCCTCTTTCTAGTAATTTGGGAGTTGATTTTATCAGTGTTGGACTTCTTCATCTCAGAGTGGATGAAGCACATGAGTACACTGATGAGTGTGGCTCATCACAACATTTGTTGCTTGTCCTTTTTTCACACATGCTGGTTCCTCCTGCATGCTCTGGCCCCAGGGCACTGCAGCAGCAGTCACCTATAGAGTTAATTTAGAGAGCTGGGGAGGCAAACGACCTGCCTTCCTATTTCTGTGCAGAGGATGATTAGTCAGAGTCCCCACAAATCCCCTGTGAGGCAGGAGCTGCCTGGAAACCTGTGAGACGCTTTCAAAAGCTGTAACTGAGAGTAACTAGGCTGGCTGGGAGGGCTTAGTCTGTTTGGGTTTCGGCAGATGCATCGCAGCTAATTAGGGGATTTTTCAGTTGATTGGAGCTGGATCATATTTCAAAGTTAGAGTCCGATTTGGTCTTAAAATTATGGTTTTGTTTGGGATAGGAATGCTGCTGTCTCTGCCCATCACTAAATGTGTTAGGGTTTTTCTTCTGTAGTATGTGACTAAGTGACAACTATTCCAATTTTGTTTCTGCTTGTCTTTTTTCTCTCTCTCTGCCCTTCACATCTCTCTGAACCCAAACCACACTCCCCTCTGCTCTTTTCTCCCTCCCTCTCTTACAATCTCCCGTTCCTGGTGGTCTCCACTCATCCAGCTCCACTTCTGGTTCTCCCTCATTCCTTTCTCCCTGGAAAACCACTTTACAGCTATGTAAGACCAGTTCTGCTGCTTCTCCAGCCTCTCTTGTACCCTCAGCTCTGCTCACCAGTTCCACAGTGTCTGTTCCTGCCACACTCTGGGCATCCATACCAATGCTCTGTTCAGCTTTTGTTGTCTGTCTTCCTCATATTGTGGCTCTGTCTTGCATGGGTGAGACCTGGGGACAGAGATGAGCAAATAATCGATTTGAGACCTCAGTGACCAAAAAATGAAAACAATTTTGGATTGAACAGCATGTTAACCTGAATTGAAAAGCTTCATTTACAGCTTTGCTTTGCCTTATCCCTGCCCCCTTTCCATGTAGAGTAAAAATCTGTTTGTTTGGGTTTTTTAATGAAAGCAATTTTATTTTTTCAATATCGAGAAAACTAATTTTGTTGACAAAAAAACAAGGGTAATTTTTTTTCCCAGGTGAAAAATGATTTTGAGAATTCTATAAAAAAATCACTATATAAAAACTTGCTTTCTATTCCTGATGAATCGAATATACAGCCAAATCCTCTTGCTGGGAAAGGAGTTATGAAGGGATTATGCCTAAGGAACAAAAGCAAGATTCATCATAGTGTCATCTCACTAGCCCAGGGCAGGAATTTAGAGGGCAAAAATATATGTTTGGTGGAGTTTAATATGTAGCTCCTCCTTGTGGCATCATCTCTGACCTGGAGGCTCAACCTCAGCCAGCTCTTCAGTCTGCTGTGTCTTTTAAATACTGATTTTTTTTTTCATTTGAGAATTGTTCAGAGCATTTTGCCCTCTCACCATGAGATAACTGAATGTAGTTTATCCTCTAAGTATGTTCACCAGACAGGATAAGCCACAGCAAAAAGCAAGCCCCAATCCTTTGATCTGACTGGTGGTGGAGAGGGTTCCTTCAGGATCAGAAGTATGCTGGGATAAAGGAAGTCTGCTTTGGTGCCTTGCTTCCAGCAGGCATTTCTCCTCTGCAAAGCTTTACTTGATGACTATTTCTTTTTCTCCAGTATCTGTCCCAGTTCAACGATTATTTTCCCAATGTGACTAGAACCAACTTTGATGTTAAGTGGTTCACAGAGTTTTCTCAGAGCTCTGCTTTACAATTCTTGCTGCTTCAAAGGAAAGCAGCTAAAATGGGAGACTAAAACTGGGTATGGGAGTCTGACAGCCTCAGAGCTGGAACCTGGTGCTTTATAGACTGTTGAAATGCAGGCAGGTGTGTGTAAGGAGGAAAGGAAGCTGCTACACCAGAAAGTAAAGACTAGTAACTTGATTCACACACAATTTTAAACCAAATCTTTAGCCAGATGATAGAGTTCTTGAAGTCTGTGGTGAAGACTGTCCTATATTTATATAAACCATTGAAATATTAGCTCTTGGCATGCCAGGAGTAATGATCTGTTAGCAGCTGCGAGGCAGAGTGAAGACAATCTGCTGGCAATGGTCATGGATGGGGTGACTGCAGTCAGCTTGTCTGGTAAGCCACTAAAAGGATGTTAGGAGTACAAACCATGCCTTGAGAAGTCCTTTCTCTGATCTCTGATCAACTTCAGTGGCCATAGTAAAAACACCAAACCCAGAGATATTGGGAAAACTGGAGATACCGGGAAATAACCTAAAATGTTGGTGATTACCTTAGTGTCATTCAGCAGATACAGCTTCAGGGGGAGCATACACCCTGTTGGGATCAGTCTTATCTTGCCATAGCTGTCTAAAGGGTCAATGTCCAGCCTTCCTCTGAGGCTGCAGGGAGGACCTTGGTGCTGCAGTGCTTTGCCCTCTGGAGGGACTGGTGGGACAGCAAGCTGAGCCTTGGAGAGCAATTCCAGTGCCCAAATAGAGCAACATTTCAAACACCCCAGAGCATCTGAGGCAGAGCTGCCAGATATGAGACCTACAGGAGGTCAATGCCCTTCTTGAGAAGCATCTGGGGCTCAGACAGGGCATACTAAGGTACTGGGTGGGTATGTTTAGACTCTTGGGGTTTTGGCTGCTGTTATGAGTTGATGCACACCTGTGTGGTCAGGCATGTTGGAGACTGTCACACACTTGTCCATGGAACTTGCATTTAAATTGCCTTTTTCTTACTTTGCAGCTGTCCAGAAACTTAGTGGCACAGTTCAGATAATGAACATGAAATACTCTCCAGGCCTCAGCAATACAAGCAGTGAGGAATACCAAACCTTTGCACAGTTCTTTGTTGATGAAGTAAGTGGCTAAGAAAGATGTGACCTGTTACCTGTCTCAGTGAAACCACGTGCATGGTCTGAAGGCTGCTGTTTGCCTCGTGTGTGTCCATTGACATACCTGTAAGGTTTGGGTTTCCTTGGCCATCTGAGACTGCAGGATGAATGTGCTGCTGTGTTTTAGAGAGAGGGCAGGATTTGGGGATTCTCTGGTGCCTCCATTTCCTCTGCTTCTCATACCCAGTTATGCTGGAGTATTGATTTCCTCTAGGGTGTGATGAAAAGTTAATGGCACTTGCAAAGTGCTCTGATATCTTTGCCCTGCACAGCAATATATTAATGGACTCTACGATTGTTATTACCCTTTGTCAAAGTACCTCAAGGCTGACATTTCTTATAACCATCCTTGCTTTTTTAGCTCCATATCTGGAAAGGGAGTGGCTTCTTGACAAGCCACCTCTGCCCTCACTTATGATTAGAGTACAGGATAGCAAAGCACACTGTGGTATCCACTGCACCTTTATTGCTCTCAGAATTCTCAGGCATTACCTTTGACAGTTTCACTCTCCTAATTTCATAATGAATTTATCAGAGGTTTGTCCCAGCTGCTGCTCACTCAAACACACCCATGCCTTGAAAACTGCTGGCTATGCTGAGCTGCTTTATTGCCTTCCTTATCTGCCCTTCACTGTCTATGTTTTTAGAAGCTTTGATAACTGTGATGATAAGTCTATCACTGACAATCACATGAATGTTCATATCCTGCAGAGATCTCCCCAAACTCACGTGTACAGTCACAGCCCATCCCTGAAATGCAGCAGTGCCTACAGCAGTGTGTGCTCAGGCAGAGTTCAGACCAGTGTGGGGGCAGAGACAACTGCAAGGAGTGAAAAACATGATCCATTTGTCTGTGCATGATGTCTTCTTGGATATCAAATCAGTTTCCCACTGGTTGTTACAGGTTCTCACCTTTCTGGATGTGTTAGCAGAGCACAGCTTTCTCAGAGTCGCTCTGGCCCCAAGCTGTCACATCAGAAACACAGTGACAAAACGAGAGTGACGTGATTAGCAAAGTGAAAATGGAGCAATTCTCCACTGACCTCACTCTCATTCAGCATCACACTCTGCCCGAGGCTGATTTGGAATAGCATAGTATTGGAATGGACTAAAATGAATATATTTTCTTCATTCAGTCAGATACCTCAATCCAGAACATCACAGGTACAAATATATTTGGAAGAACTGTGAAATGATTGCATAAAGGAACATAAGTAAGTTTTGTGTCAGTTTTACCTGGTTCTCAAGTTTTCAGGCAGCAAATGCTTGCTTGGGATTAAAAGGAACTAACTCCTTTTTCCAGTGCACTGGTTTTGTGGATCAGCTGGTGAGATGTGTTAGTGTTGATTCCTTCCCCTCTCTGAGCCACTGTATATAGGGTGTCATTGCAGAGCTATTGTATGTGGCAAAATATCATGGCGAAATAACATTGCAAACACTGTGTTTCTAAATGCTAAAGAAAAGGAAGTTTAGGAGACCAGAAAGATCTGGATATTTTCTTTTCAGGTTATAAGGATCAGAAGTTGTTCCTTTAAAGTAAGTGAGGAAAGTTCTTTGGCCTTTAAAAGCACTATCAGATTCCACTTAAATACACTTTGCCAGAGGTTTCTTTTTTTAAAAAACCTCTTTGGAGTCACTATCTACAAATCAGACATTTATAAATCCTAATGTGTATAATGTTCTTTGGCCCCAGCACTTAAGTGCCATGTGGCTAAATTGGCAGCAAATGGAAATACCATCCTTTAAATGATGTGTAGATGAGAAGGAGATAAAAACTTGATGTGACAACCTGCACTGTCACTGTCCAGGGTAGCTTCACCATCCTCCTTGCCACTGAACTGAAAAACAACATAGCTAAGGGCAAGTGAGTGGTTTTGGCTCCTTGGGGTTTGCTCAGCCTGTCTTTTGCAACAGCCAAGAAGAATCTCATGGCAGCTAAGGCTTGTGCTCAAGAGAATGAATCAGGAAAACAAAAGGTCTGAGTTGAACATACATTCACTGAGGTGCACTGAATTCCTGAGTGGAAAGCTTGTTTTGAATTTGGGTGTCTTAAATTTATCTGAGTGACAAAAGGTGTGAAGCTAAGAAATGATACTGACTTAAGAAAGTGAAGTCCTCACTTGGAAGTGGCATAGCCTTTGAGTGATTGCAGTGACAGCTCTCTGAATGTGGAATGAGTGGTGGTACAGGGATTAAGGCAGTTTCACTATTCCAGTGTCATGTCACCCCTTTTGTTAGAGCTCATCCACATCCACATCTTTAAATTTGCTGGTGATAGTGGCTGGGCAGATATATGCTCTAGTGCCTTCTCTCTGAAGGTACATCCAAAGCACAGACAGTGAGGAGGGTTTTTTTTCCTCTATGAGTGAAAAACAGGCTTCATGCAGGGTTCTGTTCAAATTAATGTACCTTCTACTCACTTATTTCCAGTTTCCACTCTGCCAGGGCATTCCCTGCTCTGCCAGCCATGCAGGCTCTTGTGTGGGGACCCACAAAAGCTCCAAAGAGCTGCTGACATTTTCCCTAGGTCCTATGGATGGCTGGTCCCAGAAAACCCACAAACACACCACAGCCACCCATGGGGTGAGCCTGGCTGTCTGGGTTTGTCACTTGGTTTTTTTCTCAAAAGAAATGTTGGTCATTTCCATCCTTTTATATTGGGCTTAGCATGGCTTCCACCCATCCCTGAACTTGGACTTTAGCTGCCTCCTGGTTTTCTTGCCTGACACAGGGAGCTGGTGTTAACTTTGCTCATGTTCTCTCCCTTTCTTGTGTCTCTTATTCTGGCATTCTGATTTCTCCTGGTCTACCATTGCTCAGGTTTCCTTTGTGTGCTACAGAAATTGTAGATACAATGATGGATCCCAAGATCATTTATTTGTCTTCTAAGAAAACCTCATACTCAAGGATAATATATATTGAATATTTCTTTCCAAAAAGTTCACTTCCTCTCCCCCCCCCCTTTTTCCTAGCCCCACTTTCTCAAGCATTATTTTGATAACCCAGGGTGTGGTACCTTCAGGATTTCACCTGTGTGAAATTCTGAAGACTTTGGATAAAGAGTTTTATAGTGTCACCTAGTGGCTAAATATAAACACGGTGAAAATCCCCTGACACTTTTCAAGATCTCGAGTTCTGCTTTGGGAGGAAAAGTAGGAATAAGGCCAGAAATGAAACAAACAAACAAACTAACCTCAGAGAGTAAGTCCTGTGAGGTGCAGCTGAGGGAGCTGGAGGTGTTTAGCCTGGAGAAAAGGAGGCTCAGGAGTGATAAGGTCCCTTATGACCTTATGTTTTCTCAACATGTCTGTTAAAGCTGAATTAATAATAGTCTTGTGACCAGTGTCTGCTCCTCCTGTGGCTGATGCTGGGGCTGGAGCTGAAGGGGAATGATGCTCAAAATCAAATACTGTTGTACATCCCACCCCACCTCAGGCTTCTGTGTAGGACCAGGTGTTCTACCCCATGGACTGCTCTCCTGTGGGAGGAAGACGAGATGTTCCCATGGGTGCTTGTCATAGAATCATAGAATTTTAGGGGCTGGAATGGACATTACAGATCATCTAGTCCCAGCTAGATGGGGACACCTCCCTACTAGACCAGGTTGCTCAAGGCCTCATCCAATCTGGCTTTGAACACCACCAGGGCTGGGGCATCCACTACTTCCCTGGGCAACCTGTTCCAGCATCTCACCACCCTCAAAGTAAAAAGCTTTTTTTCGAATATCTAGCCTAAATTTCCCCTCCTTCAACTTGAATCCGTTACCCCTTGTCCTATCACTGCAGCGTCTAACACAGAGTCCCTCTGCAGCTTCCCTGGAGGCCCTTCAGATACTGGAATGTTGCTCTGAGGTCTCCACACAACCTTCTCTTCTCCAGGCTGAACAGCCCCAACTCCCTCAGCCTGTCCTCATAGGGGAGATGCTCCAGTGCTCTTAGCAACTTTGTGGTCCTTCTCTGGACTTGCTCCAACATCTCCATGTCCTTCTGATGCTGAGGGCACCAGAGGCACCCAGCCTTGGAGGGTGGGAAGGGAAAAGATCAAGCATACAGCTGCAGTCTGTTTATCTCATGAAGAAGGTTGATGGCTCCATCTCTGCTGGTCAGAGGGTGGCTGTGCAGCTCACACAGGGCTGTTTTCCCATCCCACAGAACACAGTCATGGTAAGGGAGGCAGCTGCTGGGACTGTCATAACTAAGGCTCACCGTGCTTTGAAAAAGGTGACATTTTCATTCTTGGGCCACCAGCAAAGTCCAAGGTGACTGTGCACAGACTGTAAACAATTATTCTATTGATGTGTCTAGACTGACCTGCATTCAGCTGTGATTTGGTGCTGTGATACTTTGAGGGTAACTGTTCCAATTAAAAATATTGTAAAGCCATTTCCTATCCTGGCTCTTGGGCTCTCAAGGAGGATCATGAGTCAGGGCTGTGTGCCCTGATGACAGAATTTGCAGAAGTAATATCATACTCCTCAGGGGAGACGAATGAAATGTCTCTGAAATCAAATTGAAGACTAGCCCAAAGGGAGGTTGAACTCTGTGGCTGTTCTGATGAAAAGAAACACCTTTCTGTTTTCTTTACTCTGGTTTGGGCAATTAAAAAGAGGTGCTATTTGTTTGGGTCTGAAGAGAAATCAGCCATGAAGGTGAGAAATCAGCTTGAGGGTGGTCTGCTCTAAGGTGTAATGTACCTGAGCCAAGGGAGCCCTCTGAGACATATATGCAGTGTGGAGTCTCAGGAGCATCTCCACTTGCATCAGTAGCTCTTCCTTGTATTGGACTGATCCCTCTCCATGGAGGCATTTTGAGAGGCAGGACATGAGAACTTCCCTGCAGTCTACTCCCTCCCTTTCTGTTACCAGAGGCAAGGACTTGTGCCAAATGATAGATGAGATATCTTAATTGCTTGGCTTGTTTAATATTCATGGTTAAGTATATATCCCACATCCTTCAGCTGCTGCAGAATGAAAACATCATGAAGCAAAAAGTCAATTTGCTGCTGCTTCCCTCCAGGGGATGAAGCACAATTGTAGAGCACAATGCTCCCTTCTGGGCAGTGTGCACAGCCTAAAATGTGATTGTTCCTATCTGTTAATCCCCACATGCATTTTGTTTTTATTCCAGGTACATAAATCTCTGCCCCTTGAGGTTCTTCAGCAAATGGATGATGGTCTGATGAAAGTGCTGGTAACAGGAATTACCAATGGGAGCACAGTAGTAAGTTTCAATTTACTGATTGCAGAAGATGTGGATATCTACTATGTCATCACCACTTTTCAGGATGCCTTGGAACACAGCTCCTATTTCACAGCTGAAAAGAGCAGCCTCTCCGTACATGGTAAGGAGCAGCTTGTGTCCCAATAGTTCTTCAGAACTAGAAAGATGATAAAGTCTATTATTAATCTGTATCTTTTGAGGTGAAAGTATCTCTCAAACAGATGAAAAACCTTTCTTATATTGCTCCTGCTTATCCATCCAATAAGCTTTTGCAGAGAACATCAGAAGATGAAATAGAAAGTGAGGCACTGCTGATCTGAAAGGACAAAACCAACTAGTCTTTTTGACAGCAGCTAGAATTAATTCTATAAAGAAGATAAGGAGATGGTAGAAACAGTGGTCATGAACTGAGAGGTTTATAAACCACCAGTAGAAATGTGTCCCTGTACACAGACATAACTAACTCTGTTTAAAGTCATTTTGGAACACATTACCCTCTGCTTTGCTGTGATAATTTTGCATGAGGTGGAAACCCCAAGAGAGAAATAAATGAACATGTGAACTCTTCTGCACTGGGACTATCTGTTCTCCTCACACACCTGTGGGTCAGGAGTTCAGGTGTAACCCACACTTTCCCAAGACCAGCACAGATAGCTGATTGTACAACTGCTCTTTTTCTTCAAATGTAATTTAAGTCAGTAACAAGAAACATGTGTCTTTTGGCTGAATTCTGCTTCACAAGTCAATGTGCCATCTCTGAAAAAAACCAAACCCAAATACTATATTCTTAACACCATACCTTTGTCCAAATAAGATTGTTACAAGCTGTCAGAATCTCATGCAAAGTGATTTCAGAAACATGTTTCTGCCCAGAACATTCTTTTTGCCTGCTACACTCACAGCTGTAAATCTTGAAAGTTAAATGTCCTGTTAATTAGGATCACAACTATCTCATGGTAATGCTTTGTGGAATGCCTGCTCCCCTCAAACCTGGGCTAAAACAAATGATTTGCTGCAGGGACAGGTCCCCATAGAGCAGGTGGTTGGTGCTGGTTTCTGAGTCCCACCTAAGGTGTATGGCCTTATTTGCTCTGTTTTTTAGACCTTGGGAAGGGAAAGGGAAGTAAGAGCATATTTTTCCTTCCGAAAGTGAATTTTGGCCTGTAAAAATCAAGAAAGCAGCTAGACTGCAACCTGGGCCAGTCACACAACCTTCCTGCTTCACTCATGCTGGGCATTTAGTAACCATCTCCTCAGGGGTGTGAAATAGGGGAAAAACTGGGAAAGCTCCCAGGGTTAGGAATATCCCTTTGAGCTGTTGGTCAGTTTAGGAGGATAGGAGCAGGGTGCCTACATTTCAGTGAGTATCTGCTGAGCATCATTGCTAACACAGCTCCTGGAGGGGTTTGTCAGTGCCTTACAATTAGCCCTCTAGGCTATGTTTCCAGACCCAGCAGCTCCCTGACAGGCACAATAGAGTGTCACTAATAACAGGTGTAATTCCACTATGACATCATGATGATATGATTGTTCTCCAGTTTCAGAACCATCACATTTTCATTTATGTGAAATATAACTCTCCACCTTTGCCTTCTGCTTGAATATACCCCACAGATTATGATGAGTGTGAAAGTGAAGAAGATGATTGCTCCCCAGATGCATCGTGCCATAACACCCTTGGGTTTTACCAGTGCAGCTGCAATGAAGGCTTTGCTGATGTGCAGCCAGAAAGGCCTGGAAGAAGCTGTGAAGGCAAAAATAAATTATTATCTAATGCCTAACTGAAGGTTTAGTTATCTGATCTTTAGTAGATCATGACCAGCTTTGTCACAGGTCTTGAAATTTTGCCAGGGATTAGTTTGGCTCTCTGTTTTCAGCTGAATCCTAATGAGAAAATCCTTGCAGTAGACCTCAAGTATTTTTGACTGCAATACTCTATCATGACAGTTTACTATATTAATATTTAATGTTCTGTCTCTCATATTTGCCACAAAAATTAGATAGGATTGTCAAGATGGTTAATTATTTTCATGAGCAGTAGCAGAGATAATAGAGAAGGTAAGAGAAAGTCCTAGTAGGTGGCTTGACCTTTGTGTGGCAGCAGGAAGAAATGTTGGTATTACAAACTACTATTTGTATGAGTCGATTCATATGGCTTCTCTCTTTCCTCAAGTCACTTGTTAGCTGACACAGGATGGCTCTTTAAGCTCCTGAATTCTCTTAGGCTTCTTCAGTAGTTTAAATTTGTTTTTGTAACTGCAGTGATAAGGAACTCTTGCACTGAAGTCACAAGGATTTGTCAACTGATACCAACCTTTGTTCCATTTTGTTTAACCAAGATATTAATATGATAATAAGCTTTAGGAAAATCCAGCTCTGAAAGAGCTCAGACTTGTTTTTCTTCATTCATTGCTCAAATCAGCAGCTTTTTAATCTGGGGCATTTCTGAAAGCTGAGGAGTTCCAGAGGGAGATAGATAGATGGATAGATGGATAGATAGATAGATAGATAGATAGATAGATAGATAGATAGATAGATAGATATGTGTGTGTGTACAGATTTTATATATTGCTTGGGAAATAGATGGGGTTTTTTTATGTTCAAGCCCTTGAAATTACTGAAGAGTAATTTTGTGCAGTGAGACACATTTTTTGTGTTTCCCTGGAAAAGGAGTTTATTATCTTGATGGGTCTCTAAGTCAGTAGTGGATGAACACTTAGGTTTCTATCAGCCATGGGGTAACCCCAGAGGCTGTGCTGCATGTTGGGTGTTTGACATGCACACTGATCTCAACCTGTGCCTCCCCTTTTCTCCACTTGCTTTCTTCCTGAAACCGTCAAAGATTGCTACTAATACATCTGTTCAGCTCCCACTGTCACTCAGGATATATGTGCAATGTGGACCTGCCTACATGAGGTTTGTCCCACACTTCCCACAAAATGGGCTTTCCAAAGTCCTCAAGGTCATGTCTTCTGGGTACCAACTGGTCACAAATGGGACCAGTTTTTTTATCAGATTCTGCTCCTGTTTATACTCCCATACAGAACTGTGCAGTCTCCTACAGTACTAGGAAATACCACATGAACACTTGTTGAGCAACTTGCAAGCACTGATCTTCCTAAAACTCTGTATACATGTTTTGCACACTAATTATTGCAGCTTTCAGGAAATAAAGCACTTCAGCTTTACTCACAGACACTTGATGTGTCTCTTGGGCTCTTTCTTAACAAAAGCCACAGCTTTGGTGGTATTAGAGCAGGTTAAAGAAACAAAAGCAGAAAGTTTCCTGCCAGTAACTGTGAGTTTCCTCCTAACAGTTTGCTTTTGCCTTATGAAATCAATCTGAACCTGTAAATGACAACAGTACCTTTGTTTTTGGCACTCTTCAGCATTTCCTACCAGCCAGAAGGTAACAGTGATGGACAAGCAACCTGTGCACAACACAGTTTTACCTGTGATGTCTTCACAAACTCCAACTCATGTTTCTTCCTCTGCTTCACTGAACTTCTCTCCTACTGAAAATGAAGCTCTGGAGGATACCATGTTCTCCAGCACAGTGTTGTCTCCTCTCACCATGGAACCTGTGTCAACTCCTGACATTCCTCCTCAAGCATCTCTAGTCCCCCTTGTCAAACCTACCCAAGAGGTTTCCATTAAAGATGCAGTGAGTGTGTTTTGTGAAATTGAGAAGATTGTCCTTGCCATCCAGAAGAGATTTTTACAGCAGCAATCTATTCCAGAGACTTCCCTGTACCTGGGGGAGCCTCGCTGCAATGTGAGCATCAGCAATGGCACTGAGGTTGTGCTGCAGGCAGGCTGGAGAGACTGTGGCACCCAAGTGGAGACTGTAAGTCCTCTGAGCTGGGGAATGCAAAAAACCTCTGGAGAAGTGTTTTCTCTGGGGAGCATGAGGGGAGGGGCAATGGCAGATCCTTAGCTAAGTATACAGACTGTTAGTAGCTGAAATTTCTTTGGAGAAACAGCCCCTTCCTATAATGGAAAGTTACCTCTCAGTTTGGGATGGGGAGCAAGCAAGAAAGAGGAGGAGAATCATTGATGTCAGGCAGCAAAACTCAGGGGCCTCTCCAAAATGAGTCACTTCCTATGTGTCTATGGGATCCCTTTGCAGCTGTCAGAAGCTCCTCTTTTCTTAAAAGCAATTTCATCATTTTATTTTGACAGATAATTCAATCGCTATCAGCAGCAGAGACAAAGAGTGATGGCTATCTCTTTGGATCCCAGACCAAAGGCATTGTTCAGACCATGCCAAAGTATATAAATTCCCTTCTGGAGCAAAAATCATTGCAAAGGAATTATCACTGCCCCATCCCTGGAGATGTTCCAGGTCAGGTTGGAGCTCTGAGCAACCTGGTCTAGTGGAAGGTGTCCCTGCCCATGACCAGGGGTTGGAACTAGATGATCTTTAAGGTCCCTTCCAACCCAAATCATTCAGTGGTTCCATGATTAGATATGATATGATAAGAAGGAAAAGTGAATTTTCATTGTCTCACTGTACAGCAAGAAAGATCCTAGAGTTTCCCTGTGTTTGGCTTTTGCAGCCAGGAGAATGGAGAATACCTAAGCACTTGATGCTGGTTAAGCCTGTAGCTCTGCTCTATCCCTGGAAACACTGATATTCACAAGTTGTGCTTTCTTCTTTCTCTGCTGCAGAACATGACTCACACTGTAGTGAAAACCATCCTTCGGAATGATGTTTCTGCTCAGGGAATAATCCACCACTTAAAAGTTGCTAGTCCTATTCACTGTGTATTTCAAAATGATGCCTTGGCTTCCTCTGGATACACTGCAGAAGGGTAAGGAAAAACTCTCTGTGTTTTGAAATGTTGCTCTGTGGCTCAGTGCTGCTGCATTAGAAAAATTCTCAGAGTTCTTAGCTGGAGCCAGTGATGCACTTTGCTATGCTAAATAGTCTGTCAGCCTGGGAATCCTGTGCTCAGGAGGCCTTTGCTATCTGCTTCTCTCCTGATCCATCTGGCTGTTGCCTGACTAAACCACAGATGAAAATAAACCTTTGGGAGTCATTGGTGCAGGTTCAGGAGTCAGAATTCTTGGCTTTTCTTTGCCTTCCTGGGCATGTAGCAATCCCATGGAGCAATAACATTATCCTCCTGCTTTTGGCACAGTTATGTGTCTTTTCACCTGATGTTGGCATGCAGGCTGCTATGTGGGTTCTGAAGATGGCAAGTTTTAACCCCCAAAATTCTTATTTGGTCAGCTTGTGAAAAACAGAAAATATGTAAGGCAAATACTGTGGGGTTTTTTAATGGAAGGCTCCATCTTCGATGAGATGGAATCAAATCTACACTTCACAGAAAACCAGGCCCATGCTCACAGAAAATGTGGCAACACAAGCTTTTCTCTGATGGGGAATGTCCTCCCTTCACACAAGTGTACCTCCTCTGTCTTGCCTAGCACCATGCTTAACCCTGTTCAGGCTTCCTATTTTCCTTTCCCTTCTCTCTGAGCTCTATAATTTTCTCATTCCTCTGACTGTTCAGATTTGTCCCTTCTCAACTCTTTTTTTCCCTTCTCTTCTGCATGAAGCTTTTACTATCCTTATTTTGAACTTTCAGAGAGTTCATAGACTTGTTCCCCTTCCGCTCCACTCAAATATCTCTCTCTGCCCTATTTATATAGCCAAGACAGGATTTTCCCACTGAGGTTTCCCTGCTCTCTACCTTCCCAACTGAAAGCTCAGTGCATTTTCACCCTTTCCTTTTGAACAGTATCCTGCCATCCTGGACTGCAGATAACTCCTCATTATTTAAATGCACAAGAGGTGGAGAAACAGGCACTGATTTATGGCTTAGAGAAACATAGAGTCAACCTTGTGGTCTTGAAAGGAGGTTAATTGATTTTTCAGACTTTACACCATCTTTGAGGATTTACATGGATCTGGACACTTCAGAACAGAAATGCAGTTGTTTATTGGAGACTCCCCAATACCAAAAAATTTCAGTGTCTCTGCCAGTGACGATGTCCTGATCAAAGTGGGGATCCAGAGAGCAGACAGCAAGCTCAAGGTGGTTCTCACTGACTGCTGGGCAACTCCAACTAATAATTCAGTGGATCCTCTCTCATTTGTTTTCATCAGCAACAGGTACAGCAGTGCCACTTGTAAATTGCATGTACCATTACTTAGGTCTTCCAGTGGTGCTGACTATTAAGGTGTTGTATTTTAAGTGCTTTTTTTTGTGTGTTCCCACCATTCATATGCACAGTTTTACCTTTCGGACTGGTCACACCTTCTTTGGACAAGAAAAGTAGGTATGAAAAGAGCTTTCAAAGGGTCATGTTGTAGTTGTAGTTGGTTGTCTTCCCTGTAGTTTTGTCAAGGAATTGTACTTTTGGCCTGAAGAAGTCACCTGAAGGTGATTTTGGCAGTCAGTAGTGAAAGAGGACTTGATAAGTGTGGGGTTTATTTCTCTGTGGTTTCAGCTTTACCCAGAGTGTTTGTGCCTCTCATCAACAAAGAAATAGGTTAGTTGATTCCTCACACACAACAGTAATGCAAACTCTGGTAAGAGTCAGTTCATTCCTGTCTGGATCCCTAATCTCACCCCAATGTCATATTCCTTTCCTCACATAGTCCTTTTGCTCAGTAACAAAACCTATTCCTTCTAATGTGATGTTCTTTCCATTTGTGTTTGGTGAAGACAAGTTTAAATCATTTTTTCTGTTGCTCTTGCCTTTCCAACTCTCCAACCACTTCTCAGATCTCCTATTCTACTCAGTAACTGTGAGAATAAGGCAGCAAACAGCCCCTTATCACCACTGCACTGCCAGAGAGTTGCTTCATAATGGGTCTGGCTGTGACTTCCTAAAGGAGCCTTAGAACCTGAATGAATTGCTATGACCACAACCTCCTTCCCTTCCCTAGCTGCTATGTGTGGCTTTTTTCTCTTCCTTTTCAGCTGTCCCATCCCAAATACATATACCACACTGATAGAAAATGGGAAATCAAGCAAAGCACAGTTTAAGATGAAAATTTTCTCCTTTGTCAACAATTCTGTGGTTTACTTACACTGCAGAATTCGTATTTGTATGGAGGCACCAGGAAGGAACTGCAGGACGGTAAGTATTTTGCTCTGATATGCTATTTTTCTCCACAATATATATTTTTCTCAGTGTCATATGCAGTCCTGAAATGGAATGGAAGGAGTAATGTTTCCAGACAGTGTTTAAAACAGTTGTTGAAGTTTCCTTCATTGTCTGCTGAGAGCAGAGAGGAGTGGGGAACAACTACAACTGTATGGAAGTGTTCACCTTTCTTCCCATTCCTCATCCTCAGAGTTAAAAACATGGAGCTTGCACAGCACTGGGGAACCTGAGGACTGGACCTTTCTCAGTAGTACCAGCAGGAAAGGCTTAGCAAATTGTTCTGGGATGTTTTTCTGTCCCTTTTTTTTTCCCCCCGTAGAAATTTGCTTCTCCAAGTGAAAGCTTAGCTGCCAGGAAAGGAAGCTCAGTGGCATTAAGCTTCCAGGGCTGTGAGGTTTTATTATGGCTTTTTGAAGCCTGATTGCTTTATGAAGCAATAAACCAAGCAATGTTCTGATAAGAAGTGCAGTTTCTAATTGTCTCTGCTACAAAGCATTGCTTTGTTTCTTTTTACTTCTGAGTAAGTGATACATAGCTTTATCTACGAATGTATTTCTGCCATAGAAATAATAAAAGTAGTTTTTGCTGATGGCTCTTTTTTTTCCCTTCACAGCAGACACTGGGGAATTCTCCTCTTCCTCTGTGTACCTTCCTGCCTCTTTTTCTATCGAGGATGTTTTCATTAGCAGTTTGGTGTTCCTCCATTGTTTAACACTTTCCTCTGGCTCTAAATAACACAGTTGAAGCCCATTATAAAGCAAACCACCTGTTCCTAAAAGATTAAAAATGTCTACCAGGAGATACTTGTTTCCTTTCTCAAAGTATAAAGCTTCCTCCAGATTAAAAATCAAACAAAAATAAAAAGTAGGGACAGTAAACACAACTGACAATGGTAAGATGGGTCCAGGTTTTGCAGCTGAATATGAATTTGCATGTTAAAAATCAGTGCTTAGCTACCCACAGCTGGTGACCTCCTTTGGAGGAGGTGGTGCCATCCCTGAGCTCACAGTGTGCTGCACAGCTGAGGATGGATATACACTCAGAGATATGTACCAGCATCATTGTTCTTGCTCTGATGCAAAATTTAACCCCTATGAAAAGTCAATGAATTCAGTATCTTAGATTGTGATCAAACTGTGAGGCAGAGAAGACAAGCACTAGATAAATCTACCCAGGCTGACCATGGATTTCACAAGGAAGGGAGGAGGAGCTGCAGGAGGTGCAAAGATCATGGAAAAATTGGAGCAAGAGCAGAGTATATTTGGAAAGAAAGTGAGATGGCTGGGAAAGTGCTCAGGATCTGGGATCTGATCCTCTGATCTGTCTGTTTGGAGACACTGACTTGATCCAATGCAGGTTTGCTTCAGCTCTTTACCCACAAAATTGTGACTTATCTATTGTATAATTTCTTCTTACTCAGTATTTTAATTCCTTGCTTTCTTGGTAGAAGAGGTTGAGGTGCTTGAAAGTCTAGAGTAGAAAAAATAGCCAGGATGGGGAGCAAGGTAGTAAGAAATGTGTAAAATACATGACTTTGAAAAGGGATGTGCCACCACCATGCACATGTTTGATGGGCTGTGGTTGCTCCACAGCCACATGGAACCAAAAAATCATTGGCACCAGGGAGCAGCTACATAACCATATTCTCCTAGCTGGGAAAGCTATTTGAAGGTAGGCCAAAGTTATGGGTACATGGGTATTTTTCTGGAGACTGACCCACCTAAAGACACTGTTGCTGACAGTGGATTGTACAGGATTTTCACTGTAACCAGACATATTCTTATGCAGACAAAGTGGTAAGACACCTATCTGCTTTCTTTTGCTGATTATAGTATGGTGCTGCAGTTTCTCTGACTTTTGTGCACTTCCAGGAGAGCCACAGCATCTTTTGAATAACCTCAGTAGTCTGCAATTCTCATCAGAGACCTTTAGGCTGTGACTTAAACCAAAAAGTTAGTAAACAAACTGAGGAATTGTGCAGAATATGTGTGCACTGTGTGTTCTGCTCACACAGAGCTAAAGCAGCTGATCCTCAGCATTTCACAGGGCAGGACTTTCAAACTAGTAGTTTGCAGCTTAGTAGTTCACATATGACTGAAAAGTTGTGTGCTGCTGCAAAATGACACATAGCTTAGCAAAGGTGCTGCTGCTTTTGCTGGTGCTGGTTGTAGTATCTGCTGTGCCTGTCATAGGCAGTAGAAACACTCAATCAAAAATGTTTGCAAGACCCTGGCATATAGAAATAGTGCTGAGTTTATGTCCCCGTAAGGTTTCTCTGAAACAAACAGGAAGTTAATAAAAAAAAAGAGATTGTGCAAATTGTCTGTTAACAGTGTTTTCTAGTCTGGCCAGTTATAGATTTTATATTGCTTTTCCCCCTCATTTATTTTGAACTTCTTAATTTCAGTTTAACAAAACGTAACACTCAGAAACAAAAACCTCAATGAGTAAGAACAGCACTGGGCTTTCATATACTCATCGAAAGGCTTTGTGTTTTTAATGAGTAAGGCATATTATTTGTTGGAATTTGAATTGATTGTTGCAGAGGTGCCAAGCTGCCATGGTTCGACTCCTGGAGATTGGAGAAACCATTGCTACAGGCAGAACATCCTGGGGACCCCTGTGCAAATCAGCTGGTGAGTTATGAATAGATGCCTACTAAAAGAGGACATGGAGTAACTACCATTTCAGTATTCTTTTTTACTGGCAAAGGAACCTGAAGACCTGTGATACAAGATTTTCATGCCCTTCTGCCTCTTTTCCTGCAGAGCAGGTGTTCTTACTGAAGCCACATGGCAGTGTGGAGAAGCACGTGCCCTCCTTGGTGAAGTGA
This sequence comes from Acanthisitta chloris, assembly GCF_000695815.1. Lineage (NCBI taxonomy): Eukaryota > Metazoa > Chordata > Aves > Passeriformes > Acanthisittidae > Acanthisitta > Acanthisitta chloris. Next base: position 55,617 of record NW_008671492.1, on the reverse strand, counting down.
CTGTCAGATTGTCAAGGGAATGTGGAAAGGAAGATAAAGTGCTTTGTGTAGCTATTTGCACAGGGCAGCAAGTGCAGCAACCACAAAACCAAACAGTTATTTCCACTGTAAAGTGTGAAAGCAGCTTCAATCTTTAGACTGCAATCAGTTTTCCAAGTGTTTACACTGTTGTTAGTCTGCAATTATATTGAGCTCTGAAGTCCAAAATCAGAGGATGTAAGAGATTTTATTGTGTTTCCTTTGGCTCCTTGGTCTTGACTTCATTACTACCTTGAGGGAAAGTGGCAGAGCACAGCTGATGCACAACACCTTGGTTAACCTGGTGGAGCAGAGCAGCACAGCTTAACAGAGAGCAACCAGCACTATGTACAAGGAAGATCTAATTTCTTCTGCACCTGCCTCTTCTGCATTTAACCTGAGTGATTTTTTTCAAGGGTGGTCTTTAACATTTTCAGTCATTTAGCCTCCCCCAGCCATTTGCATTCACAGAAATCATAAAATTCAGGGGTTGGAATGGACCTTACAGATCATCCAGTCCCAACCCCCTGCCCTGAGCAGGGACACCTCCTCACTAGACCAGGTTGCTCAAGGCTCATCCAGCCTGGCCTGGAACACCCCCAAGGTCGGGGCAGCCACCACATCCCTGGACAACCTGTGCCAGTGTCTCATCACCCATAGAGTAAAAAAACTCTTTTCTAATATCTAACCTAAACTTTCCCTCCTTCAGTTTGAACCCATTACCCCTTGTCCTGTCACTGCAGTTCCTAACACAGAGTCCCTCTCCAGCTCCTTGTAGCCCCTTCAGAAACTGAAAAGTTGCTCTGAGGTCTCCACACAGTCTTCTCCAGGCTGAACAGTCCCAGCTCCCTCAGCCTGTCCTCACAGAGGAGATGCTCCAGTCCTGTTCCTTCTCAGGAAGGCCTGTTCTGTCTGTGTCTGGCTACAGGCTGCCATTTCCACTGTGCATGTTCTTTTTCATTCCTTTTTATAGCATCCAATTTGAAGAGAGAGAAGGAATCTGGAATGGGAGTTGGATACACCATCCTCATCACCTTTGCTGTGTTTGGTTTTGTGCTGGGAGTTGTGAGCCTTATCATTTTCCAGTACCAGCGAAAGACAGGAAGATACAACTTCAGAATCAAGTCTGACAACTTTGGCTACCAAGTGTTCTATGATTAATGATCCACAGGTTACAATATGTAAGTGCTCAATTATGATCAGTTACTTTTTTCTGGTGTTTATCTCTTTCTGAAATGGTTAAATACTTGCAGATTAACATCCTCTATTTGAGAGTATTTGAACCTGCTGTTCTTTTTGCGGTGGGTGAAGGCCATAGAATCACAGAATTTAAGGTTGGAATGGACCTTACAGATCATCCAGTCCCAATCCCCTGCCCTGGGCAGGGACACCTCCTCACTAGATCAGGTTGCTCAAGGCTCACCCAGCTTGGCCTGGAACCCCACCAGGGTTGGGGCAGCCACAGCCTCCCTGGGCAACCTGTGCCAGTGTCTCACCACCCTCACAGCAAAAAACTCTTTCCTCACATCTAACTTAGCCTTCCCCTCCTTCAGTTTGAACCCATTACCCCTTGTCCTATTACTGCAGTTCCTAACACAGAGTCCCTCTCTGGCTCCTTGTAGATATCCCTTCAGATATTGAAAAGTTGCTCTGAGGTCTCCACACAACCTTCTCTTCTCCAGGCTGTCAGCCCCAACTCCCTCAGCCTGTCCTCATGGGGGAGATGCTCCAGTGCTCTTAGCAACTTTGTGGCCTCCTCTGGACTTGCTCCAACATTTCCATGTCCTTCTGATGTTGAGGACAACAGAACTGTGTGCAGTATTCCAGGTGGGGTCTCACAAGAGCAGAGGGAAAGAATCACCTCTTTTGACCTGCTGCCCACACTCCTTTGGATGCAGCCCAGGAGTCCATTGGATTTCTGGCAGTAGAAACAGCAATTCCTACTGTTTCTGCCTGTTTTCAAATGCTGCAGATAGCAAAGAAGGAAGACAGCATTGTGTTCTTCCTCTTCCTTCATGGCTTCTATTTCAATCAGAGTAAATGACACACCACTTCAGAAGAACACCAACAATCATTTCCACAAAAAGCACCTCACTCTTGGTTTTTGACCATGGATTAGTACAACAAAGGAGAAAAACTTTACCACTCTCTTTATAAATTTGCTTCAGAAGTTATCCCTTTCTGCAAAAGCTTGGGTTTAATTATTTAAATTATTTTAGTCAATGTTTCTCAAGAAAATAGTGGGATGTGAGACATGAAGAGCTTGAAATACTGATGATGCTTCATCAGTGGTTGCAGGTGCCTGCAGAGAGTCTGAAAAGACAGCTCTGAGGAGACTTAAACACTGCCATGTGGTCTGCCTCTACAACTGGGGAATGCAACACTTTTCCAGGATACCATGAGATTCAGCACTTTTTCCTGTAAAATTAACGTGTTCTAGAAGCTCACACCAATTGTATGCTTGTCTCTTTAAGTGGAGGAGAGAGGTGAGAAAGCTGGCAGGCTGAAAAAGCACACCTAACACTACTTCACAACTCAAGGATGTTTACTGTGGATCAAATTCTCTTCCTGGAAACTGAATTGTTTGACACCTTTACCAGAGTTAGTCAGTAACCTTTTCCTGATGGAGGCCTCATACATGAAAACACAGCTGCTATGACCACAGTAAATTCACTAGACTCATCATGATGGTATTTGCAGATAGCTTAGTTTGCTTCACTGAGTACAATAATGCTTAATGCATATCACAGAGAAAGGCAGGAAACACTGTATCCCAGCTATCTGCTTATAAAATCTTCAATAGTCACTATTAGCTCTGTTTCCCCATCTTACATCACATAGTCCACCCTCTGCAGTCATCCATCTGTGGGCAGCTCCTAGGAGATGGCTGGAGGTGAGGGTGATGCTGATTGCTCCTCAAGGGCTGGGCAGGGCTTCCTGCTGGGAGCCCAAAGGAAAAGTACCCAGGACTCCTTGGTACAGCTCCAGCAGCTGTACAGTTCCATCAGGAATACAGATCTCACCATGGAGCCATAACCCAGCATAAAAGGCATACCAAGATTCATTAAATTAAAACATATATATGAAGCCTCTGAGTGTCTCCACAGAGGTGAGAATAGCTTGCTTACATTTGTCATTCTGCTCTCCTGAGTGATCATGGGTGTTTGCAATACCTGATATTGCTCCCTAATATTGCTCCACCTCTACTATCAATACCTGATATTTCTCCCTCTCTACTCTGCCCTTGTGAGACCCTCACCTGGAGTGCTGTGTGCAGTTCTGATGTCCTCAGCATAAGAAGGACATAGAACTGTTGGAGCAAGTCCAGAGGAGGCCATGAAGTTGCTAAGAGGACTGGAGCATCTCCCCTATGAGGACAGGCTGGGGGAGTTGGGGCTGCTCAGCCTGGAGAAGAGAAGGTTGTGTGGAGACCTCATAATAACATTCCAGGATCTGAAGGGGCTCCAGGGAAGCTGGAGAGAGACACTGTGTTAGGAACTTCAATTATAGGACAAGCAGTAATAAGGATAAATTGAAAGAGGGGAAATTTAGATTAGATATTAGGAAGAAGTTTTTTGCTGTGAGGGTGGTGAGACACTGGCACAGGTTGCCCAGGGAGGCTGTGGCTGCCCCAACCCTGGCAGTGTTCACAGCCAGGTTGGATGAGCCTTGAGCAACCTGATCTAGTGGGAGGTGTCCCTGCCCAGGGCAGGGATTTGGGACTAGATGATCTTTAAGGCCCATTCCAACCCCTTATCATTCTATTACTATTACTATGACAGTAATTGGAATTCTGGAATTGTGCAAAGTGCTTGTAGCATAAAGGATATTGTCAGGCTCATAACATACATCATGTTGGAGTCTCAGCTAACGGCTCCTTTTAGAAGCTGGAACTACTCAGCTCTTCTTTCCTATGTATTTACTTCTTTGGAAGGTAGGTGACTACCTGTCTCAATCATGATTAATTTGGGGCTTGTTTTTTTCCTAGTGGGATCTTGTCTCATAACATGGAGAACAGAAGCTTCTCTTCCCTCAACGTTTGGCTTTCAATGCTCTTCACATTGGTGGCCATGATGGGTTGCAACACTGACTCTTCCAAATTCATGTCTGGCTTTCCTCTGCCACAGGGGGTTATAACAATCTGTCCAACTCCTTCTCAGCCTCCCTGGTGTCTCTAAGTCTCCTGACTGTCTCCTCTTCTCATAACATGGAGAACAGAAGCTTCTCTTCCCTCAACGTTTGGCTTTCAATGCTCTTCACATTGGTGGCCATGATGGGTTGCAACACTGACTCTTCCAAATTCATGTCTGGCTTTCCTCTGCCACAGGGGGTTATAACAATCTGTCCAACTCCTTCTCAGCCTCCCTGGTGTCTCTAAGTCTCCTGACTGTCTCCTCTAACTCTACTACCTGTGTAGTCTTCAGCCATAACATGGAGAACAGAAGCTTCTCTTCCCTCAACGTTTGGCTTTCAATGCTCTTCACATTGGTGGCCATGATGGGTTGCAACACTGACTCTTCCAAATTCATGTCTGGCTTTCCTCTGCCACAGGGGGTTATAACAATCTGTCCAACTCCTTCTCAGCCTCCCTGGTGTCTCTAAGTCTCCTGACTGTCTCCTCTAACTCTACTACCTGTGTTTGTAAGTCTTCAGCCAGGGCACACCTGTTGCAGCTATGTGGGTTGTCCTTTTCCTGCTCCCTGATACTCCTTATCATCCTCATTTCTTCCTTTATCTCTGCTACCAGGCTAAGTAGATGCCATACCTGTTCATACCTTGTACATGCATCCTCCCTGCTGCCCTTAGGTATCTTTCCCAGGCTTAGGCATTGCTGCATATAAAAGGCTTATACACCTCTTTTTTTTTTCTCCTCCCATTTTTTTTCCTTAGCAATCTGGCTCTTCCCTGATGTCCTAAGAACACTTTGTGACTACAGCTCCACATTGAATGGAATTTAGGCAGTTTTTCTGTGCATAGAATAGAAGGAAAACCCCAAAGACCTCATGGTTCTCTATTCAAGTTCCAAGATTTGACTCTCCCATTGTGCCACATCACTATGTGCTCATCTTAGCATCACTCATGCCTTTACTATTGACAAGCTGCATGTTTCTATAAATATTGCAGGAAATAAATCAGCAAAGCCACAGAGAGATCTCCTCTGCAGTTTGTAATTCACTGTTTACTTAAGGTGAGGTTGAAACTTTGAGTGGAAACAATTTTAAAAACCTAATTGTGCAACGCCTTAAGTACACAGGAGCTGGAGAACAAGTGTAGGATTTGCCAGCAAATAAGGAAAAGGCACCAGGAATCTGAGGTTTAACCTAGGACTGTTCTTCAGCATGAGTTTTGAGATTTGATTGTAAATTCAGTCATTGACAAGGACTCAGTGGGGAAAAAAAGGTGAAAAGAAACGATTATTGCTACTGGCAGCCCATGTTTTTCAGCTAAGTCAATTAGTACCTGTGCGTTCTGTTAATTAGACCACAATGATTGTGCAGTCAAGCCACACAGTGCTATCCACCTAAGTGAGAGCACTCCCACTGCAACTGAGTAACTTTGAGCTGAATTTTGCCTGGCTGCAAGACCATTAGTGCAGCAGCAAAGGCTCAGTTTGCATGTTCTGATAGGTACAACAACAGTCTGTTCAGCTGGATAAACCAGGACAAAAATGTTTTCCACACAGTAAGCACCTCCTGCAGGACTCCTTCCTGGGGTGCTCTTCTCTGCTGCCCCAAACCTCCACTTCACTGAGTGTGTTGGGAGATGGAGAGTGAAGTAGTCTTGTAGCTTGTCCCTCAGTTCTGCTTGCTGCATCCACTCCTCCTGCACAGGGATACTCTGTTTTCTGGGTCACAGCTAATTCAGTACAATGAACAAGCTAATTCCTCCTTAAGGACATCATCATAAATAACTGAGTGGAAATTGTTCCTTAACTTGAACTCATGAATATTCTTAGTAGCCTTAGCATTTAGGTGCTGTTATTTTGGTACAGAATAGCATTGGATAGTTGTTTTTATATCCCCCTAGTAGAATTTATGTCAGGCAATAAGATTCCTGGGTAAAAGACTTCCACATCTTGCAATTGATCCTAGAGGTTATATACACACCTTTTAAACACATCAGTACAGTTCAGACTAATCATTTGCATTCTGCTGTTGATTCAAGTGAATCTATAAGGAATAAAACCCTTTATCTTTTTCTTGCTGAAATATGAGTTACTAGATCCTAATATATATATACATATAAAAGGTCCATTTAGCTGCAATTCATTAGTGAAGCTGTAAATTAACTTTGCAATCTTAGAGTCTGATAAACAGAATCATCAAATGATTTGAGTTGGAAGGGACCTTGAAGATCATCTAGTCCCAAGCCCCTGAAATGGGCAGGAACCCCTTCCACTAGACCAGGTTGCTCAGAGCCTCATCCAACTTAGCCTTGAACACCTCCAGGGATGGGGAGTCCACAATCTCTTGTGGCAACATCATAACCATTACCTTTTATTATGTAGGAGTCACTTGACTTTTGCTCAGTTTGCTCTCAAATATGTAATGTGTTTGTCTTCTGCACACAGTGAAAGGCTGAGCTATTTTACTATAAATATTTTCCTAGTTTCTAGTACTTGCAATCCTGAACTTCTTGGACGTGACAGGACTCGAGATGTGTAATTTCAGTGGAGCCATGCTATTCACAAAACCTGAGCACTTGTCCTCAGGATGAAATGCAAACCA
>NW_008671492.1:18045-48851 GCF_000695815.1 Acanthisitta chloris | reverse complement strand
GAACCGCTGTTGTGACTGTCTGGTTCTGTTCAGCAGAGTTTTGGTGTCTTAATAAAATCACTCTTGTACCTTATTGTTGACTTCTGTATTGTTGTATTTCCCTGTACAATTTAGACACAGGTATTGAGGTGTGCATTGGTGAAGGGGAAATGTAGGAGGTGCATGAGGATCACTGCTGTTTCACCCCATTTGCTGCTCAGACAAGTTTTGATGCTTTGGAGGGCTCTTTTCATTCTGCTGTGGTCAGTTGCCCCAGACAGTGATGAGACAGTCTTACCAAACAAGCAGTTCTGAGACCAAGGAGAAATCTAGAGGAGCAGCACTGACTATCTCCCCTTTCCACTCCAGCATTGCCCACGTTTTGTTCTGTTAATGAATCACTGATTCTAGATAATTATTTAAAACAATACATGAAGAAATGATGACACAGTTCTGACCTTTTACATTGTTCCCTAAGAAGCACTTTGGACCACTGATGTGCGTGTCTACTGTCCCTGCTGTTCACTGAGTACACAGCACTGCTGACACCTGATACCAAACACTCATCACTAGTCCTTTCTCCCTTATTATAGTGTTGCCAAATTCTGGTCCCAGCAGAGTTGGGGAAAAAGCTGAGATAATTGGAAAATTTTCATGTCCATTAAAATATAAACAAGCTAACTTTTAAATGTCTGTTTGGAAAGTTTTCTTGTACACTAAGGAAGGAAACAAGTTAAAGGAACCAAAACCACTTAACTGCAATTGATTTAAAAACATGATGTTAGCTACAGTCTGGTGAAAGCCTAGAGCAGAGAGCCTCCTAATGGCTTCCCTGAACTCCTCTGAAACATCTACTCTGCCTGGGGATCTGTTCAGCAGAGCTTGTGGCAAATCTATAACTGAGAAGTATCCTCTCCATAGAAGTACCACTTTTGTGCAAGACTCCTCTCTTTTTTTTTTTTCTCTCCCGATTTCTCTTCTCTCCTTCCTATCTCCTGATCCTAGCAGGCTCACTGCAGGCAGTACTCCAGCTTAGAGTTTTCAGGGGACCTCTGCCTGTTTCTACAACTCTCCTCCTCCTGGCTGTGTGGATGGTTACCACCTTGTGCTAAAGACACTCTTGGGTACATAGTCTGGATGTGATACTGTCTGCCAGAGAGTAACACAGGAGACTTCCCAATGCAAAACCTTTCCACAGGCAGAAACTTTCTGTCTCTCCTGCTCTTCTTTCCCAAGACAGTTATTTTCTCCCTGAAATCAACAGAAAGGTTTCAGAGACTTAACACAAAGACTTGTACCCTACAAATAATCATAGCATAAGAGTAAAAGAAGAACTGAAAAAAAGCCAGAGCATTTGGAGATGGCAAGGAAAAGAGAAGTAAAGGACCAAAGCAATGACATTCAAATGCTGTATGGAAGTGTCACTAATAAATCACTGGTGTAGTGCTTGCAATGGATTCTGAAATGTCTAGTCACACTATTCTCTTCAAATCAGCTGGTGTTCAACCCTATCTATAACAAAGGCTATTAAAGAGTTGGGATGGTCAGGGTAAATGTGTGTTGCTGCCTAGAACCAGATTTGTTGAACTAATAACTGTAAGAAATGTAAAATTTATAGCAGTTTTGTGTGTGTTTGGGTGTGTGTTAGACAAAATTCAGCACATTTAGAAACACCGTGATTATACAGTGCAGAGGCCTCAATTTGACCCCAATTTTCTCCCTTTTCCTCTCCCTGTCCTTTCAGAGAAAGTATTAGTAGAAGTGTTTTTTCCTAGGCAAGTTTCTTGAGTATAGAAACATTTGATACCTTCTGGAAAATTTCAGGTATTTGTAGGCACAGATGAAGTAATAAACCTTCATTTAAACAGTGATTTTCTCCTCTTCATTCTTTCCTGTGGAAGCAGTTTCAAAAGGGAAGTGACATTTCTCTTCCATGATATTTCTGTTCAAGCCTGTAATGAATACAGTCTCTTGACAGTTGCTTTTCTTTGACTTTTTTGTGTCTGCTTTTGCTACAGATAACTCTGAGGAGGATCAGAACCTAAGGACAATGAGAAATACGCCTCAGTTTATTGATGATGCAGTGAATATTTAGCACCTTGCTGCATGACACATTTAACACTTTCCACACCTGAATAGAGCCCTTGGGAAAATCTAAGGGAAACACTGGAAAGCTTAATATTGAAGAGTTTTTGGGAACTCCAAGTATGGTGGCATTATGGATATGTGGAAATGGATCAGCCATGGGGCAGTAGGCTCTGGGGTAGCAGCATTTCCAACAGACTGATGCAAATCCATCCCAAAGCACCAATAAACCTTGCTCCCTCCAGGTATGTGAAGGTGACTGAATTCCAAGAAGAGAATGCCTTTCTGAGAGAGACAGGGTAGAAATTTAATTAGGAAAAACGATTGCAGCATACAATATCACTATCTCCTTGGGAATGTGCTGGCAGCAAATAACACTATTGACAATGTGGATTCTTCATGGCTTATGTTCAGTAATACTGAAACTCTTCAAATCCACTCAGGAAATGTCTGGCTTTGCCTCTCCTAGTGCCTAGAGCTTTGATATGAAATGCTGGCCACAAACAATGCTCTCATTTATTAGCTGCCTTTGGCATCTGGCAATTTGAAAGGATGGAGAAAGGGCTTTGCATTGATATTTTCAACAAATACAGCTATTATTAGTACCTGGAGACAGAAGGGTCTTGTGTTTGTTCTAGTGCCAACCTTGAGAGGCTAATTACTGAGTGTTAAATATGAATAGCAGCCTGAAGCTTAGTCTAGCACATTTAACTCTGTACTGTATCATACCTGCTCAGTGAGAACGTAAAACTGTCCACTGAGTTACTCAGACAAGAATGTGAAAATATGGCTGAACTGGAATTTGGAATGTCATGTTTACAGAATCCAACTTTAATTTTTCCAGAGCAGGTTTTGCAGAGTACAGGACCAAACTGTTCATAGCAGCCTGAAGCTTAGTCTAGCACATTTAACTCTGTACTGTATCATACCTGCTCAGTGAGAACGTAAAACTGTCCACTGAGTTACTCAGACAAGAATGTGAAAATATGGCTGAACTGGAATTTGGAATGTCATGTTTACAGAATCCAACTTTAATTTTTCCAGAGCAGGTTTTGCAGAGTACAGGACCAAACTGTTCACTGTTATGCAATGGTATGGTAGGACAAGGGGTAATTGGTTCAAATTGAAGGAGGGAAAGTCTAGGTTGGATGTGAGAAAAGAGTTTTTTTACTCTAAGGCTGGTGAGACACTGGCACAAGTTGCCCAAGGATGTGGTGGCTGCCCCAACCCTGGTGGTGTTCCAGGCCAGGCTGGATGAGCCTTGAGCAACCTGATCTAGTGAGGAGGTGTCCCTGCCCAGGCCTGGAGTATGAGATGTGAGGAACTGCTGGATTGGGCAGGAGGGACACAAAAATGTCTGTTTTGACTCTCCTCTGAGGGCTGAGGAGATGCTTTTGGGACTTCCCTCCTGGCAGGACGAGGGGACAATGGAGGAGAAGATAAATCTCTCCAGATGAGAAAGGCTGGTGTGGAAAGCATTTCCATTTCCTCTTCATATCAGTATAAGCATAAATAAGCCAGGTTGGCTGGGACCTTGAGCAGCCTCGTCTAGTAGAAGGTGTCTCTGCCCATGGCAGGGGAGTTTGAACTAGGTGATCTTTAAGGTCCCTTCCAACTCAAACCATTCTAGGATTTTAAGCCCTAAAACTCATCTATTTTGTTTGATTCTTGCCCTGTTGTATAACACTGCAAAGTCACTTGCCTCCTTTTCTTTCCCAGATTTCATAATCAGAAACCCAGGGGGAGACAGGTGTACTACACAAGCCAAGTGAGCCAGCAATCAGTTACACTTGGACAAACTGCTTTTATCACATTACTTCCTTGTCACATGATTTGGCACTGATGGATTTTCCTTTCCAGCAGAAGGTGGAAGCTGTTCAGCATCTGAAACGAATGTATTGTTTCATTCTCAGCACCATATTTCATTTTGTAGTGAGAACTAGCTAGTGATCTGGCACATTATTCCTGTTATCTGCTAAGCGGAAAAGGACATATAACTAACTGTTCGAAGTAGTTTGAAACCATGCCCTAAGTATATTATTCAAACAATGCATGTTTAAATTTTATTTCCTGACTGTAGGATATGGATGGTGGATAAATTATTTAATATAATTATTGTAACATTTAATACTAAACAAAGCAGCCCTTTGTTGGAGAAGTTGAAAATCGATTTTCTCCTTTCTAGTTGAGTCATAGAATCATAGGACCACAGTAACACAGAATGGTTTGGGTTGGAAGGGGAGTTAATGATCATCTACATCCAATCCCACTGCCATGGGCAGGGACACCTTCCACTAGACTAGGTTGCTCCAAGCCCCATCCAGCCTGGCCTGGAACACTTCCAGGGTTGGGGCACCCACAACTTCTCTGGGCAACCTGTGCCAGTGTCTCACGAGCCTCACAGGGAAGAATTTTTTCTGATATCTAATCTAACCCTACTCTCTTTCAATTTGAAGCCATTCATTCCCCTTGCCCTGTCACTTCAGGCCCTTGTAAATAATCTCTTTCCATCCTTCTTGTAGTCTCTCTTCAGATACTGGAATTAGGTCACCCCAAAGTCCTCTGAGCTGAACAATCCCAATGCTCTCAGCCTTTCCTCTTAGGATAGGTGCTCCATCCTTCTAATCATCTTGTTGGCCTCCTCTGGACTTGCTCCAACAGGTTGATATCCTTCCTGTGCTGGAGTCAATTTTTGCATTACACTTAATAATCACCAAGTCTGAGTATGGAAGAATTCTTGCACTTGTGAGAAAGCTGCACATGTACTAAAAGCTCTCTCTGCTAGATACATCTATACTTACTAGAAAGGGACTACCTGTTCTGCCTTTGTATGTCCTAGAAAAATGAGGCACACTCTTAATGAGAAGTGGCTCATTAATCCTAAAAGTCCTTGAAGATGACTGTGAAAACCAGTGTCAGTTGCCTCTGAAATTCACTTGGTAATTGCTGACAAGGAAACTGAAGGAGAATGCAAGAAGTTCTTACCCCCAACATACATGTTCCTGGCTGCTGAGTAGGTGCTAGATATGCATGTTAAAAATAGCACCACTTTACTTCCAGGTAAACAAAAATATTTGGGTTTTTCCTGTTGTGAATATATTTCATATTTCAAATACAAACTACTCAAAGTATTTTATTTTCTGGCATATTTTAAAGCTCATTGACTTGCTGTGTCTGTGCAGGGTACATTTATTACCTCACACTAGATGTCATATTCTTTTGTACCACAGTTACATGTAAATTCTCAAAGGTTTTAGTTGTCCAAGGGATTTGCGGGGCCATGCACAAGGAACTCCAGACTGATAACCCACGTGTGGTACAGAGGTCACACATTGAACATGTAAAGATCATTTTTCCCTAGATGCCTGATCTGTGACTACCTCTTAAGTCTGTGCAGGAGGTTATGACCACAGATTTTTTCACTCATTTCTCCACACCTTTTTCAAACTCCCCCTTTAAAACAGCAACCCATATCATAATTCAGTTGCTCACATTTCGTGTCTGCTTGCTGTGTGCTTTTATCTGACAAATACACATTGCCTATGTGTTTCTCCTTTTGTCCTGTGGCAAATGACACATTCTGCACATTGCCATGGGAGTTCTTAACAGAACTGGATACTCTATCATTTCTACACTTCTTCAAATCAAAAGAGCTTCTGTAATACAGATCCTGTTTTGTGGCTTTATGTCACTCAACTGAGTAAATAGACTGTTTGCAAGATCTTGTAGCTACAGGACAAGGGGAAATGGCTTCAAACTGACAGACAGTAGGTTTAGATGAGATATTAGGAAAAAAATATTTGCTGTGAGGGTGGCGAGGCACTGGCACAGTTTGCCCAGAGGAGTTGTGGGAGTGTGCCAGGCCGGGCTGGATGGAGCTCTGAGCAACCTGAGATAGTGGAAGGTGTCCCTGCCCATGGCAGGGGATTGGAACTGGATGATCTTTAAGGTCCCTTTGAACCCAAACCATTCTGTGATTCTCCAGTTCTATGAAATAACTCATCTCTTATTGCAGCCACTGGCAAGATTTGAGCATTTATGGTCAGTTGGGTTGAAATCAAAGAGGAAACACAGCCCTCTGTAGCACACAGTGTGACCTCTGGTAGAAGTGAAGACCCAAAGTTTGGACAGAAGAGCAGTGTGAGCCTTCCTTCATGTAGCTTTCCCTTGGCTGTGCTCTGGAATATACTCACAGGAATACACTTGAATATTCTCTCAGGAGATACTCCTGCTCCTCTGCCTGTGCCCTCTCTGGAAGGCATCCCATGGCTTAAAGCAGTTTGAGGTCCAATGCATGTGAGCAGAATTTCAGCTCTTCCAACGCTGCACTCATGTGAGTGGATGAACATGCATTTGTATGTTCCCATGTTTGCGTGCAATAAAACATTTATTTGTACCTGATCTCTAGAGATGATGAAATTACTCATTTTACAGTTCCAGTTCTCTGTTGATAACCATCTGGCAAACCATCTGTTGACTGTCTAGCCACATTGTTATAGGGAATTTCCCCAGGTTAGGAAAACAACTCAAGGAAAGGTATGAGTGACGTGTGTCATTATTTCTGTCCTACTCCTGGTCATTTTTTTCCCAGTCTCAACCAGCTAGAAAATGAGCAGGAACTTTCTTAATTAAAACTGTTGTACCTTTTTCAGGTATCTTGCTGTGTGATTGCACTACTAGTGAAAACTACGTTTTCATTTCTACGGACTCAAAATTCTCCCCTTTCTCCTCTTTCTCCCTTTCACTTGGAGTAGACAAACTCTCTCCCTCTTTAGCCAACAACAGTTTGGCTTAAAATACATTGAAAAACTATAATACTGAGCTTCTGGCAAGGCTGGAGTGTAGCAGGTAAATTTTCTACACTGGGAAAATGAACCCACTGACATGACAAACCAGAGTTTGGATGGTAAATCACACCAAAACTCTCCCTTGTTTTGCTTTCTTATCCACAGAGAGAAGCAAAGATGTTACTTACTTGGAGAAAGGAGGAAAAGTTTTGGGACGTTAAGGGAGTTTGCAGAGCCAACCAAAATGAGTTAAATCTTAGGTTTCATGGCATAGGAGTGGGTAATTTCTGGGATCCCATGAGAGTAGGTTTTTGGATGAATAACTTAGCAGACAAGACCAGGCTAAGAAAGAAAATATGTTCTTCCAGTCAGAAAATTAGCCTCTAACTGCTCCTCCCTCCATCACCTCTATTTATGAATTGGCAGCAGTTGTAATAACTATTGATTTCAAGTGACAAGAGTTTGGGCAAGTGTTGCTTTCCAGTGCTATTATGCAGGAAACACACAAAACCAGAAGTCTGTCTATAGATTTAGACAACTAATTCTCCTGTAAAGAATAAATTTACATACAGGCAGGAACACAAATTGTCACAGACTAAACAGTGTCAGTAGAGATTAGTCCACCTGTTTTAACACACCAAATCAAATAGATGTCTTCTGACAAACAAAGAGGAAATATGAGTACACAGTTGAAAATTATATTCATGCATGCACTGACTGACCATTTGTTTTGCTGGGTTATACCTAATCTTTGTGTTGTTGACACCTCTTCTCATAGGCTCTTTGTGTGAGTAAACACAACTCACTGCAATGTCAGTAACAGGTGAACATGAGGAGCGGGAAGGAAGGAAGGGGGAGAGGATCTCATAAAAACTTGTCCAGTTGGAGGATTATGGTGTCACAGAGATAGTAGAGGCCACACAAGTGTTTCTGAATATGAATCACTCATTTCCCAGAACTTTTGACAGTCTTAGTGAAGATGCTCATAAGGCTTCCCTAAACACAAAAATGCCTTTTTCTCCAGGCTGAACAGTCCCAACTTCCTCAGCCTGTCTTAAGTATTTAAGGATAAATTCCAGGTTTTCCCTGGGATAATTCCACATAAGGGCTAGCTGTCTAGAAAAATAGAAGCTATAGTTGCCTTGTTGCTAGTAAGCTAAAGTAAAAATTCTTTGTGAAAGAAAAATAAAAGGAGTGAAAGAAACTTTAAACTAAGTCTGTGTGTTCCTCTACAGGCTGGACTAGTATGAAATACAGTGTCAGTCACTCTGCCTGGAAGTTCCGCAGCAGGGATCAGCTCCATTGCCCTTGTGCTATTTGTGCAGGAGGATCCAGCCCAGACTGTAAGAACTCAGCTGAATTCCAAGGGTGTGCAAACAGGGAATATTTAGCTCCTACAGACAGTTGGTTAAGCCAAATGCATAGAGTGAATTCTTGGAAGGAGGTTGCTTATTTAGCACAGCAACAAATTAATGTTCAGCATTTAGTCCTCAGCCGAAAGAGATACACACATACCCTTAGCATGTTTTATTCATGATGTCTTGTGATTCTGGTCCTGAATCTTCTAGACCTTGCACATGCCAGTGAGACAATGGAAAATGTATGATTGGAGCTGTTCCCTGCAAAAATCAGATAAAAGCTTCCACATATGTCTTCTCTGAACAAAAAGAGATAACACATTCTCACTGGTGACATCTATGCTTCTAAAAAAAAGTAGGCCAGGTTGAGAGTTTACTCACTAAACCTCTGATCTCTCACTCACTCCCTGGTTCTCTCCAAGACAAACCTGTTTTGCAGGAATGTCCTCTAAGCAGTGTAATTTTGAGCCAGCTTGTGTCTGCCCTTGGGGTCCAGGAGCAGTCCACAGCCTCTACTGAGTGATATTTGTGTTGATTTTGGCACCTCCTTTTCTTTTTCACTTCCCATTTCTATAGAAACAGATTAATTGTCTGTAAAACCTCAACCTTGTGCCTTCTGTGCAGACACATGAAGCTAATCACAGCTCTTTAGGAAAAAGGTGATGGAAGGCTGGAATCCTGACCCTGGCTGTACTTGTATTTTCTGTAGCAGAACTAATGAATGCTTTCTAATGTAATGGGTGTAGGTCTGAAAAAGGGTAACCTAAGAAGGAGACAGGTTTTCTTGCACAATTTTTACCTAATTATATAAAAGAAAATTATCAACATAGAGGAGTCCCTGGCAAAAGGAATTATTCCATTGAAAGGTCTTTAACTGTGGTTTTTCATGAGAGAACAGGACTGTTGAAAAAATAAATCTGTTTGCATGAAAACAAAATCTCCCCAAGAAATAGACTGATTTCACTGGAATGGATCCTTCAAAAAAGATGAAAAATTGTTGAAAAGAGCTTTCTGACAGATCAGCTAACTTGGTCATAGTATTATAGTATCCCCATTATATTTAGCCCCATTACTCCTTGTTCTACCACTCCAGTTCCTGACAAAGAGTCCCTCTCCAGCTTCCTTTTAGCCCCTTCAGATCCTGGAAGGTTGCTATGAGCAAACCTTCTCTTCTCCAGGCTGAACAGCCCCTACTTCCTCAGCCTGTCTGCATAGGGAAGGTGCTCCAGTTCTCTTAAGAGCTTCGTGGCCTTCCCTGGACTTGCTCTAACAATTCCATGTCCTTCTTTTGTCAGGGACACCAGAACTAGTACAGTATTCCAGGTGGGGTCTCACAAGAGCAGAGTAGAAGGAAATTCCCTTTCTGATGGAGATCAGCGGTCTCACAAGAGCAGTGTAGAGGGAAATTCCCTTTCTGATGGAGATCAGTAACCACATTGACAGCAGCCTGATGTCTCTGTCTACCCTCACATTTCTCTTAGTTTGTGAGAAAGACATCAGATCCCATGACCCTCCGAGACAGGAGTATCTTCCTTGGGAGTCACTGTTTTAGTTTGGGATGGCTGCTCTATGTCTTGTAGTCATACTCCTACTGCTGGCAATAATCCCTGGCTCAGTGCTGTCTTGAATTATACCCTGGAAACCACAGCTAATTTCTTTGTTTTCATCTGTGGTTTATGATTAATGTGAGTGTTTGTTCTCGGCCCACAGGCTGTTCTAATGTGTTCCTGAAGCAGATGTTGTGTCAGTGATGCTGCTTAGTGGAGAACTGGAGTTTCTTTTCTGGAGTAATTTTCTCTTCTTCCTTTTTTTTGTCCAGACTTATGGGGACTACACAGCTTCATGCAGTGCTGTGTTAGAAACTGCCTGATATAGCACAATAACCAAACTGATGCATCTGCACAGTATAGAAGAAAGTAAAGTGGCTAATGAAGTCACAGAAGCAGCATAGTGTCATTAATAAAGGGCTATCTATTTTTGTGTTGGTTTTTTTTTCAGGACTAATTATCTGTAGTGGAAAATCAAGATTGCCAGGGCTTTTCTGATTTTGGTTCCAGATCCACCTTGGCCAGTCCTGTCTCACATATCTCTCTGTGGAGTTCCACTGGGTGAGGTAGACATCCTCTCTGAGAATGGTGTGCTTTTGATTTTGTCACTGCAGAACACACCTCATCTCTCCCAGAGATATACCTGCTCTCCTGCACAGAAAGCTTCTATTTTCTGCTTCTCTTTTTCTACAGAGCAGAGCATTTCAGCAGATCCCTGCGATGCCTGTTTGGAAGCTGCAGAGATTCCCAGCTAGGCTGTGCTCTCTGGGCATTGGTTTGTTTCAGCTGTATCTCTGATTCTTTATCTGTTCTGTCTGCTATTGTCCTGGTATTTTATATGGGATTCCTCTTCCATTTGCTCTTTCTGGGATAATCCAGTGCAAGACTGGGAAGGAAAACGTGGGTTTCATTTTGTCAGAGCTAGTTAGGCACACTCATTACCTTTGCAGCTCAGCACCATGCCTCATTTGTTCTCCACAAAAAGAGCTATGCTTTGCCAACTGTAAACAGGAATAGTTTCTAGGAAACCCATTTTGCAAGCCTGGAACTCCTTGTTTGATGACACATGGGTGTTCTTTAAGCCTCAAGCTCCCATAGAAACACAGGTCTTCAGCATTCCTAGTTCTTCTGTCCAAAATTTGGAATCATTATAGTGCATCCAAAAGTTTCTCAGCATGAAATTCAAAGTTCCCCAAAGATAAGTGGGAAATAGAGGTACTCCTTGCCCTTGTTTGTTTCCTTCTTGTTTCTCTCACTAATTTTTTTTTCACGGCAAGATCATGATTAGCCTGGGTGGGCTGAGCTTTGAATAGTGTGGTATGGGGAGACAGAATTAGAAAGAGTTCAAAGCTCCTTTGTATAGTTTGTCTGAATTAGGGCATTTCTTTGGTGATTTTGTGGTCAGGAAACCAAAAAAGTGTTTTCTCCACCTGGGAGAGTCTTTCCTCTTTTATCCCTCCATATTGCATTGAGCCCCAAACAGCCAAGGTGCCTATTAGGAACCTTCTAAAGGTTTTTTTCCTATAGGAATCTGCTAAAGGTATCTGGAAGTCTTGTGTAGCACAAGGGATAAGAAGACTGGAACAATTCAGCCTGGATAAAAAACCAGTTGTATGGAGACCTCATAGCAACCTTCTAGTATCTGAAGGGGCTAAAAAGAAGCTGGAGAGGAACTCTTTGCTAGGAACTGCAGGGATAGGACAGGGAGTAATGGGGACAAACTGAAAGAGGGGAAATTTTGGTTAAATATTAGGAAGAAATTTTTTCCTGTGAGGGTGGTGAGACACTGGCACAGGTTGCCCAGGGAGGCTGTGGCTGCCCCAACCCTGGCAGCGTTTCTTTCTTTCTTCTGAAACACTTTAAAGCCTCATGACCAGCAAGTTTTGGGCTCACATTTAAACAATACATTTTGAATGGTTTTGGACTTTGGGATAGAAAGATAGAGTAGAAAATACATATATCTGTGCTATTTGGAATCACACCCAATGCAAGAATCTGTTCCAAATGGGAGAGCTGTTAAAAAAACAACCATTCTCTCTGCCACCAGAATTACGAAATGGAAGGTAGTTCTTATTGAAGCAGCTTTGGACAAGGAAGAACCTCACTTCCATTCATCATTAATGAGAAAGCAAACATAAAATACAAACCTTGGAGACAGAACTGAGTTAATGTATAAAGGCTGATGTTGAAACAAACCCAGTGATTTCCACTGAGTAGTGCAGTTATATGTTGTTCAGCTGGGCTGAGCTCTCTGAAATCAGGTTCACATATTAAGTAGTTGAAGACAAAATTCAGTGATAGGACATATCTTACACATTCTTACACATAGAATACTGCACACAGTTCTGGTGCCCTCAATGGAAGAAGGACATAGAACTGTTGCAGCAAGTCCAGAGGAAGCCACAAATTTGAGAGGACAGTTGGAGCTCATCCAGCCTGGCCTTGAACACCACCAGGGTTGGGGCAGCCACCACGTCCCTGGGCAACCTGTGCCAATGAGTCTTTGAGTATCCCAAGAGAATGCCAAAGTTTTAGCAAGTGAGCTATGTTATTTCCTTCTTATCTCTGTCTAAATCTAGGTGAAACCTGAGTTTCTTCAACAGCTTCAAAAAATAAATGCAAGAAGTAGGTGATCAGTTAAATCCTGAGTTTACAGGTTGGTGAGATGAATCACAAGGCATTTAAAATATTTGAGAAGGAACACTAGTTTCATACCAGGAACTCTTTTATCTTTAAGGCATGTGGTAAAACTTGTTCTACATTTACCAGAAAGCAACTTTTACAGAAAGGATATGGAAAGCTGAATTAGAAGTTAGGTTGGTTTTGGGGCATAAATTGTCAAGGCGTAAAAAGAAAAACTATGGAATTGAGGCTGCCTAACAGAGAAGCTTACCTGAACCTCAGCTCTGGTGACAGGCTACAATGAAAAAACCAATTCTGCTGTATCTATTTCCCTGAGAAAAGATGAGAAACTTGCGGGTTTTTTTTTATGTTATATGCTATTTGCTGTGTATTAGCAAAAATGGGGCTTACACTGCTAAGTCTGAATTTACTTAGTTCTTCTGGTTCATACAGAACTTCTCCTTTCTTACAAGTGTCATTGTACACTAAAAACCAAACTAAGATAGCTAAAAATTTGACTTAAGAGGCTTTGCAGCCAGTTTTCCATGTCTGTCATTTCATAGAAGATGATCCCATTAACAAAGGCACAGAATGGCAAATCCCACCCTTGGCTCGATAGGGACAGGAGGCTTCAGTTTGCAAGAGCATCGATGCTCATACACTGCTTGAAGGTGAGTAGGACCTGCAGAGGTCATGGGAGGGGAAAAGGCCCAAAAAACACCCTTGTGTATGGAATTGTACCACCCTAAGTGCCCAAGCCAAGTATGAGTTAGAGTGGTGTTAGGCTAATGGGAGGCCACGGGAGAGAGGAGCCTGAAGACGTTGGCCTGATTTCAAACTATTTATGCAAGAGGAAATAGCTTATATTTATTCTTCAAGAATTTCAGTTAAAACTGTAAACAAGTGGTTACTAAGAAAAGAATTGACTGAGTCAGGAGTTTCTGCATCAAACAAGGAACAAAGCTGAAATTGCTACCTCACACCAGAGAACAAAACCCTTAAGTTCATTTCAAGGACTATTTTTCTTCATCTTATTTGCCTGTCCAAGTAAAACCAAAACAAAACCAATTTTAGAAAACAACCATTGAAGTAAAATCTGGAATTTATGTAGTTATAGATATGTCAGGTCTTGGCATATCTATAAAGAACTTGAAAAAAATCAGGTAAATAATGATCTTCCTTCTTCAGGCTTCACTCTGCTCTACTCCACTCCATCCCATCCCACTCCACTCCTGACAGAATTCCTCTGCACACAGTGTGGTTGAAAAAATATGCTACTGAAAGTGATGTAATGAAGAAATCTTTTATCAGCATAAACCTCAGGCAGGAAAGGGTATTACAAATTGGACAAAATGTAAATGTGTAAGCCGTTGATGAGCCCCAGGCACACAGAGGTTTGGGGTTTCTATAATGATTTGAATCATTATAGAACCATAGAATTCAGGGGTTGGAATGGACCTTACGGATCATCCAGTCCCAACACCTGCCCTGGGCAGGGACACCTCCCACCAGAGCAGGTTATTCAAGGCTCATCCAACCTGGCCTGGAACACCACCAAGGTTAGGGCAGCCAGAGCCTCCCTGGGCAACCTGTGCCAGTGTCTCACCACCCTCACAGGGAAAACCTTTTTTCTAATAGCTAACCTAAATTTCCCCTCCTTCAGTCTGAACCCATTATCCCTTGTCCTATCACTGCAGTTCCAGCCTCTTTACAATGCTGCAGAAGCAATGACTGGTATCTGTTTGATGCATTACTAACACTTTGCCATTCTAACAGAATTGTAATAAAAATGGAAGTTAGAACTGAATACTGAAACATTTGCCACTTTTCAATAGCTGAAGAGGCTACAAGGAGCCAGAGTGGGACTCTTTGTTAGGAACTGCAATGATAGGACAAGGGATAATGGATTCAAACTGAAGGAGGAGAAGTCTAGGTTAGATGGGAGAAAAAGGTTTTTTACTGTGAGGGTGGTGAGACACTGGCACAGGTTGCCCAGGGACATGGTGGCTGCCCCGACCCTGGTGGTACAGACAAATAATTCAAAATACAGGAAATTATGGAGGGAAAAAACTTGTATCTTCTCATAGGGCAAGACTTTTGGACCTAACACTCCTCATTTCTCTGTCTTAGTCATGCATTGTCCAGGCCCATGGCTGTTAAAATATTTTTCTTATTGAATAACCTGAACTTTTGATGTTCAGCTGTGATGTACTGCACACCGAATTCTGCCTGTCTTTCCTTTTGACTCACTCTGGGACACGTTCAGACTTTGTTCCCTTAAAGAAAAGCAAACCTGCTCCAAGAGAAAACTTTGGAATTTATTGCAGAGCAGGTCAGGTGTGAGAATTCCATTACGTTGGCTGCGATCCCACTTGGGTGAGGGATTTGCAGAGGCTGAGACGTAAGCGTCGCAGCCTCGCCCCTGTTTAAATTACCACAGCCTTCCACTCAAAATGACAGTTCCACGCACGGGAAGAGCTCTGCAAGGAGCTGAAAACTCAGCATGGGGACTTGGAAGTACCTTTGGCATTTCGTCTTCTCTTTTTTGCTCTGTAAGTCGAAGCCTATCTGATTATTTACCATTGCTATAGATTTAGAGGATGCCCTTGAGATACCTTTGAAATGATAATCAGGGCAGGGGGAGCTGCATGGCTAAATATCAAACGCAATAACATTCAATATTTGCATTTGGAGTTTTTTTAATTTAGCTCGAATGTGTAGTATATCAACAGGTACTTCAGTAGGGATAGAAAGCTCTAAGCAGATTAAAGGGGGAGAGCAAAGGATTTAGAAAACTCATCTAAAAGATGAAACATGCAGTGACTGACCAGATTTTATGACTTTTTTAAGACTTAGGCTTAGTTATGAGGCCAATGAATGATCGCTTTTGCCAGTTTTTCCTCTTCTGAAAGAGCCTTTAGGAAAAGATTGATAAAAAAGCACAGAGAAGGTTGTATTAGTTGTGCTGCATTCTCATTGCACTGCAAAAGACTTTTGAAACAACATCTAGAAATTCAGAGGCTGCTTCCTCCTACTGTCTGGTTTCATGTCATTCAATGCAGCTGAAGACAAGTTTCTTGAGTGATCAGTACTTGCTGCTAACAATCTGAGGGGTACAAGCACAGGATCTTATAATTCAAACTGTATTTGGATGCACAAAGCCCATCAGTCTGTGGGAGGAATTTTGCCAAACACATATAGTTACATTACAAACTCTTATGCTTACAACAAATGATATGAAAATAAAACTTTCACTTTACAGGCAAATAGGGTCAAAAGAAGTTAATTAATGTCGTTCTTAATAATTCGATAGAGCTTCTCCAGTCCACCCTCTCTGAGAATCCTCGAAGTTTCATGCAACCGAAACCAAAGACCAGGATAAGGAGCAATATTAACATGAGGCAGGAGACTATGTCTTTGTTTTTAGTAGGAACAAAGCCACTCCTCAAAATCAAGGTTAAATTACACGATCAAGTAAACAAAACAAGCCCAAAATAACTTGACTGTTTAATTACACCAGAAACAGGGTTTGATTTTCCCTTTAAAGAAATTTAGGGAGTGTTAGAGTTGTCATTTTTGTGCCTGTGAACTAAAGGAGTTATGATTTACTTAGAGTTAGAGATACAGGTAGACACAGGACAATGAATTCTGTCCCAGGATTATTGTAATTTAGGACATCAACATAAAGATCTGCACAGAAGAATCGTTCTCTCCTGCCTGACAGCCAGTAAATGGGAAAGATATAAATGCCTTGCAAAATAAAGAAAATGGAAATAATAAAATATACACAAAGAGCTAAGGGGAAATAATGTTGAAAAAATGCATCCCAGTAATTTTTAATATTCCTTGCTAATGCTTTATGAATTTTAGTTTAGAGAAGTCATAGGATCAAAGAATAATTTAAGTTGGAAAAGGCATTTAAGATCATTGGGTCCTACCATTAACCTGACACTGCCAAGTCCTCCACTAAACCCTGTCCTAACTGTAAATTAAATCATATTTACAAGAAGAAAAGAACATTAAGAACTTGAAAAAATATGTAGACAAGAAAGAGCAAAGCATAGATAAAGCTAATATAAATCTCTAAATGTATACAGAAAAAAAATATTCCCAGGAGCTCAGCAAGGTAAAGAGCTCCTTATATTTATGCAAATGGGAAAGAAAATAGCATAGAAATTTCACGGTGGTTAAGGAATAGCAAAGAAAGTTTGTAACTGGAAATGAGGAAGGAAAGGAGTAACAATTAAGATGAGGAAGATAAATGAATTCATCACAAAAGAACAAAATTAGACTTGCTAGACTATTAATGTACTTTACAGAATCACAGAGCAACTATCCATAATCCACTTTTCTAAACTGCTGACAGGTACCAAGACCACAACGGTGTTGACAGAGGGAGGAAATGTACCCAGTGCCACCCCTCAGGGCCACTTAAGGGGCTCTAGGAGCACAGAGACAGTTGGCAGAACTGACCTGGATGCAAACAGCTCAATAGCCATTACGGCCGAGCCCAACACCCAGACATCCCTCCTGACCACATCCTTGCTATCCCCCTCCTTGATGAGGATGGTGGACGGAGAAGAGAGGATGAAGACTCAGCCCACAGCACTAGCTCAGGAAGGGATGACTACCAGGAGTGAGCTGATGAGCTCTGCCTTACTGTCGATGAAGCCCAACACCACTGCCATGGGTGCAGCGAGTGGCACATCCCACCCATCCACAACACTCATGTTCTCCACCTCGTCCTCCACTGCTGGCACTGCAGGTGCTGAGTTGGATGCTGTGACAACAGAGGCCACAATGCCCAGCCCAGCTCCCAGCACACCCAGCACCAGTCCAGTGGCTCCTGCATCCAGCCCCTTTCCTGCCTCAGACACCACCAGGGCCAGCTTTTCATCCACACTGAGCAGCAGCATGGAGACATTGGCAACTCGACACACCTCCATGCCTCTCACGCAGGAGCAGGCCACGGTGGAGACAGGGACCACTTCATCTTCCATGGAGAGTCCTTTGCCTTCCATACCCACAGCCTCTGCAGCTAGCAGTGCCATGACTCCTCCTAGAGAATGGGAAAGTCCCACCATGAACCAGGGGAGTGGAATGACCACTGAGTCCAGTTCCAGCACCTCCCATTCCCTTCCTGCTACATCCTTGGTGACCCCATCCACGACAAACCTCAGTATATCAACATCTGTTAATCCTTCTTCCACTGGAACTTGCTGTGAGTATTTTAACACATGATGCCAAACTGAATTTTTCCTATTTTTGGTATGATTGAATATAATTCTCTTTTATTTTTGCTATTTTTGGTTGGAGTTTGAGCTTTCTGCAATGACTTTTGTAAGTTGGGAATTTAATCCAAGAATATAAATCCCTGTATCTACACACATTTCTCAAAAGTTGCAGGTCCTGTCTGTAGTTGTTTTTGAAATGGACACCTTGTGTTCATGCAGAGTGGTGTGTGCCACAGGGGTAAATGCCATGTAGTTATGCTGCATAGGTCAAGTTAGGTTAGTGGGAACTTTTATTGTTGTTTATTTGAATTTTCGAAATTCTCTTTCATGAAATACTAGAGGCAGCTCCTTCTTTGGGAGAATTCCATGGAATTTATTTGTGCTGACTTGGTTCTTATTTGTTTCAATACTAATTATCTTCTAGTGTATCTTTAATTTTTTGCCAAAGGGCTATCTGCTGACTTCAAAGAATAGGCAGTAATGAATCTTTCATCATTTGTAATGGATAAAAAAGGAAAGAAAAGACGGAAAAGAGGAGAGTGCAGTCTTTTTTGTTCTGCACCCATGAAAAGAATAAATTGGTGGCATGATTTCCATTTTTAGTGTATAACAACGTTCATCTAGTTCTACAAATCTAATGGGTTAATCCTTCCCTGGTTTGGAGTCACAGCACTTCCATGGAATTCAACAGGAGATATGCACATGCATGATAAAGTATAGTTTGGTCTTTCAAAATGGTTTGAAAGCCAAGTGGAGGCCAGTGATGACTAGTGTTCCTGAGGCATCTGTATTGGGACTGGAGCCATTCAACATCTTTGTGGGTGACATGGGCAGTGGGACTGAATGCACCCTCAGCAATTTTGTGGACATCCCCTAACTGTGTGCTGCAGTCGACACGCTGGAGGGAAGGGATGGCATGCAGAGGGACCTGGGCAGGCTTCAGAGGTGGGTCTGTGCAAACCTCAGGAGGTTCAACAAGGCCAAATGCAAGGTCCTGCACCTGGGTTGGGGCAACCCCAAGCACAAATACAGGCAGGATATAAATGGATTGAGAGCAGCCCTGAGGAGAAGGACTTGCAGGTGTTGGTTGACAAGAAGCTCAACGTGAGCTGCCCATGTGCACTTGCAGCCTGGAAGCCAGCTTGGTCCTAGGTTGCATCAAAAGGAGTGTGGGCAGCAGGTGAGGGAGGGGATTCTGCCTTTCTAATCTGCTCTGGTGAGACCCAGTTGGAATGCTGCATCCAGCTCTGGGGTCCCTAGTACAGGAAGGGCGTGGAGCTTGTCCAGAAGAGGTCACAAAAACGATCAGAAGGCTGGGGCACCTCTGCTATGGAGACAGGATGAGAGTTGGGGTTGTTCAGCCTGGAGAAGGCTCTGGGGAGACCTTAGAACCCCTTCCAGTGTACGTAAACGGGACCTACAAGAGGGACTTTGCACAAGGGTGTGTAGTGACAGAGCAAAGAGGAATGGCTTTGAACTGAGGGAGGGTAGGGTTAGAGTAAATAATAGGAAGAAATTCTTCCCTGTGAGGGTGATGAGATACCGGCACAGGTTGCCCAGAGAAGCTGTGGCTGCTCCATCCCTGGAGGTGCTCAGGGCCAGGCTGGATGGGGCCTTGAGCAACCTGATCTGGTGGAAGATGTCCCTGCCCATGGCAGCGGGTTGGATCTAAATGATTTTTAAGGTCCCTTTCAACCCAAACCAGTCTGTGATTCTCTGATACGATTCTATGTTTCATATCTTTTTAAAACATTGATGAGAGTTCTATTTTTCCCTTAGGCAATCAGTTTTGCATTAATACTTCATTGCTTAAAGACACTACAACTACATGTTTCATAAGAATTTCCTTTTTTTTTCTTTTCAGCTCCTATCACTTTGTCCATCCAGCTGGAAAACGTGACCAGTACAACGATACAGTTCAGCTGGAAACCTCAAGGTGGCACAGCAGACAGTCCTTACACAGTGCATCTGCGGGGAAAATCAGGAGAGATGAAGCAGAAAATCCTAAACGAGACAAGTACTGCATTTGAAAATCTGCTTTCTGATCAGCAGTACCAAATATCCGTGGATGTTTCAACTTGCTCTAAGAATGTCAGCACCTCCTTGACAGTTCAGACAGGTATTTCCTCAGGAATCTTTTCTCTTTCTGTTAGCAAACTAACACATTCACGGCCTGAAAATTAAGCCCCTTTTCACTGAGCACCTGGACATGAATGAGCTATATACTGAAATGAATAGGCTAAACGAAGCCAAACTTTCAGGTGCTTAAAGCCATCCTGGAAATTTTTCATGGGGCTAAGAGCCAAAGCTTCACTTGTCCTCCTGCCAAAATCAAAACTTCACTGAACTGGAACCACAGTAGTTCAACGTTCTAGTCTCTCCCAGCTCCATTCACTTTACTTCCCAAGCCTTACTTTGCTGAGACACCATTTTAAAACAGTATCTCTATTTTGTCTGGTTATTTTGTCTTTCATACCTCCACAGCTGCTGAAGTCTACAGTGGAACCACTAAGATTACCAATTGTCAGTTCATATCTGAATATCAGAACAAATCAAGCAAAGAATTTAAGGAGTTCGAATCTAAGTTCATCAGAGAGGTATTTTGCTTAGGAATTTTAAACTGCTGAGCCTTTCCTAATGTGAATAATCATGAGGATCTGTGTGTGAATAACCATGAGGATCTGTGTGTCTTAACCTGAAATGTGTGTAGGAAGGATGGTGTGATGGTTAGAAATGAAGCAGTACTTGTTAAGGCCTTACTTTTAATTTATATTGTGGTCCTCTGAGGCCCTGATTTAAATGAAATTCTGTCTGGGAGTTATACATATTCCCCTACTTTGAGAGATGTTTCTAAATGAATTCTGGCCAGCATTTCGCTCTAAGAATTCTTTACGTTAAAGGAGAAAAACAGATAATAACTTTGCACCTTTTACCCTGCAGATAGCAAATAATCTGCCACAGAAGTTACAAGGTTTACAAGATGGGAAAAAAATGCGTATAGTAATTCATAGCATGAGGAATGGCAGTGTGATCGTGGACTTTTACATTGTGTTGGATGCAGGACAAAATGTGACAAAAGCAGAGATTTCAGATGCTTTTACAGAGGCCCTTAACATGAGCAAAGAATTGGAAATCGATCCTCAACAGACTATTATAGAAGGTATGAATTTTTTCATCCCTGTGAGTTCATAGTGTATTTTTCACTGATGGTAACATCCAGCCAAATGGGATTTGGGTGGGGAAAGGCAATTGCAAGTAGTATTTAGTTTATATCTTTTTTTTCAATGCTGTCCTATAACTTTATTATTTTTCTGTTTTGTTTCACTTCACTGTAGCAAGGAACAGCTGTCAGCCAGGTTTAAATGATTGCTCCCAAAATGCTACCTGCACTGCTGAAGGAGCCACTTATTCCTGTCAATGCAACGAAGGATTCACAGATGACAGTCCTCAGCACCCAGGGAGAGTTTGTCAGCAGGATCTATCTTCACGTAACCACTTTATCTAAATTAAAAAACCCCAAACCTCAATAAATTTGCATATAAGTTCTTTTCCCTCCCTTGAACCTCCTTAGTTAATAGTTTATTGTGATTACTCACACTAGCCTTTGATGGATTGGATTTTGTGTGAGAATGGGCACCACAAGTAACTATTTAGGCAAACAACAGAAGCATATTTTCTGACTTTTTTTTTTTTCAAGTTATTTATGAAAATATAGAGCATACACTTGGTAAACCTTTAAAACAACTTTTGCTCACTGCCTCCAAATTTCTGTTTTACAGAACAGACAACTACAGTCCCTCCAAAAAATGGCACAGAACAGACAACTACAGCCCCTGGGAAAAATGATACAGAATGGACAACTACAGTTCCTGGGAAAAATGATACGGAATGGACAACTACAGCCCCTGGGAAAAACGGCACAGAACAGACAACTACAATCTCTGGGAAAAATGATTCAGAATGGACAACTACAGTCCCTCCAAAAAATGGAACAGAACAGACAACTACAGCCCCTGGGGAAAATGATACAGAACAGACAACTACAGTTCCTGGGAAAAATGATACGGAATGGACAAGCCCCTGGGCTGGGAAAAATGGTACAGAACAGACAACTACAGCCCCTGGGAAAAATGGTACAGAATGGACAACTACAGCCCCTGGGAAAAATGGTACAGAACAGACAACTACAGCCCCTGGGAAAAATGATACAGAATGGACAACTACAGTCCCTCCGAAAAATCATACAGATCTGACAACTTCAGTCCCTCCAAATAATGGCACAGACCAGACGACTACAGTCCCTGGGGAAAATCACACAGAACAGATGACTACAGTCCCTCTGAAAAATGATACAGAACAGACAACTACATTCTCTCCAAAAAATGGTACAACTGGATTTACCGAATCGACATCTAATTCCATTTTCACCACCACATTGACATCAGGACCTTGCAGTAAGTAAATACTTGATTTTGAATAGTAGAATAAAAAGTATCGAATCAGATACAATATTCTTGTTCATCAATCATATCAGCTGTGAGGTAAAGTCCCTGGACATAATTTCAGACAGGGAAGCCTAATAGAAACACTGAAAAATACATAATTATACAAATATCAATCAAAACAGTTTCTACACCTCCAGTTTCCAGCCTTTCTGGACCCAGTCATGTCCCACTGGGTGTCTGCTCCAGGGATAAACCACTGACATAGGTGATTTTTCTGAATGTTCTTATGAGACACATGTATGCAGTGCCTCTCTACTGTACTGAACTTAGGGTTTCCTGGTGGAATTTTAGTAATCCATTCTCCTGGTGATATCAGTATGACTCAAATTGCAACGCACCTCAGAACACTCATGCTTTTCTCAACAAGCCTCATCAATTCTTCTCCATCTTAAAGCAACAATGCAGAGTACATTTACCACACCTTGCCCACAGTGAAAAAGACTAGAAGCAAGTAGAGTGTTTTTTGTTGTTTTGGAGCCATGAAGAGTGTACATTAATGTATGAAATCCTGGGCTGCATCCAGAGGAGTGTGACAGCAGGTCAAGGGATGTGATTCTCCCCCTCTACTCTGCTCTTGTGAGACTCCACTTGGAGTACTGCAATCAGTTCTGGTGCATTCAACATAACAAGGACATGGAACTGTTGGAGCAAGGCCAGAGGAGGCCACAAAATTAATAAGAGGATTGGAGCATCTCCTCTATAAAGACAGGCTGAGGGAGTTGGGGCTGTTCAGTCTGGAGAAGAGAAGACTGTGTGGGAACCTCAGCTGCCCTTCCAGGATCTGAAGGGGCTCCAGGGAAGCTGCAGAGGGATCTGTGTTAGGAGCTGCAGGGACAGGACAAGGGGCAATGGGGAGAAATTGAAAGAGGGGAAATTTATGTTAAATATTATTAAAAACTGTTTTCCTGTGAGGGTGGTGAGACACTGGCACAGGTTGCCTGGGGAAGTTGTGACTCTCCCAACCCTGGCAGGGTTCAAAGCCAGGTTGGATAAAGCCTTGAGCAATGTGGTCTAGTGAGGAGGTATCCCTGCCCATGGCTGGGGGTGTTGGGACTAGTTGATCTGTAAGGTCCATTCCAGCTCTAAAATTCTATGATTCTATGATTTGCAGTATAAAAAGCAGAGAGTTGATTTCTGCTCTTGTGGGAGAATGAGGTGAAAAGCTGAAATTGGGCCCAAGAAAACTCACAAAAATTTATATTGGCTTAATTTGAGGTTTTTTATTTTTGCTTCAATATTAAATGTGTCGAATTGCAGAAGGAAAATGAACCAACATTAGCTGTATGAAACTTTTTCATTTTGCAGTGCCAGTGTCCATTGAAGTTCAGACTGTGACTGAGGAAGAAATACATCTCAACTGGACTGGGGGCAGCAGGGGCAGCCTCTATAGCATCTCCCTCAGCAATGGAAACAAGGAGATAAGTAAAAATACCACAGAAGAGACAAAAACTGTGTTCAAACATTTACTCCCTGGTCATGTATACACCATATCTGTGGCAGTGCTAACTTGTCCTGAGAGCAACCAGACCTCAGTTACTGTCCGAACAGGTACTTACCATCCTGCCATTTCTTTTTGGTGAATATACACTCAAAATACAATTGTTCAGCATGATTTGGATTTGATCTCATACATTCTTGTTCCTTAAGTCATCTTTATTTATTTGGCTCATCCCCTTACTTGGACAGGACTTGGTGGATTAAACAGGAGTTTGCAAGAGTAAGTGCTTGCCCTGTAAAATTCCTCGCCACGCTGTATGGCTGAGCCAGACAATTCTGTACCAAATTCAGGCTATTTTGGTTGTAAATTTAACAGGAAATATTCTGGTAATGTGAAGTTTAGGTTGTATGTGGTCTTGTGAATGCAGACAGCCCTTACTTACCATTTTCTTCATTTCATCTTAGGATATAGACCTTTTTAAAATTGTTATAGATGTATTGACGCTAATATCAATAAGATATTAAGACTGTCTAAATGGCAAACTCTTTGTGTCTCTACTAAAGCTGATTCTCAAGGAACACGACACATAATAGACCTCTAAATCTTCTTTTATAGTTCCCCATTGTCATCTCCCCCTTAGCCAATTCCTTTAGACAAGCCTTTTTCCACTAAAAAATTACCACTTGGCTTTGTAAAATATTGCTTTTCTAGCATTGGAAGAGATCTCAAAGTCAGCCTGTCAAAGGTGACTACTAGGTTATTTTGGCATGATTCACCTCTGATAAAACTGTTTTGCCCTTTATCATACTTTCCCAGTGGCTCAGAAAATGTCCACGATTTCTTTTAATATCCCTTGAAAGATCTAACCTGACTTTTGGCAATTGTTACTTTCTTCCAGCATTTCTTGACCTCTAAAATACAACTGTCCTTGTTGCAACCCTTTTTTTTTTTTTTCTGTTCTCTAGTGGATTGTCTGATTTTTCTCAAAACCCTTCTAGGGCAGTGATTCAGGCAGTTAACTGTGGGGTTCCTTCTGATGGACTTAGCCTCTGTCTTGGGCTTCAGGACCACAGAGCCAAGGAATTCTCATCACAGTTTCTATTCAAATCCTTCAATACTTCAGTCTACTGGCTTTCATTTATTAGTTTTCCTATTAATATAAAAAAAAATTGTTCCCTTTAGTAGTCTGGAGCCATCTGCATTACTAGAAAAGTGTTTGTGAGCTAATTAAAAAGCAGTAAAGACCAAGTCATCTGGATTTCATGTGAAGTTACAGATGGTGTTTAGCTCTGTGAGGACAACTGGAGCTATACCTGATGAGCTAAGCATACAAAACCTGCTGGACCACCCTTTACTGTTTTGACCCATTAGAAGTAACTCAATTAGCCAGTCCAGACTGGCATACTGTGGTTTTGAGACTCCACGATGCATGTTGTTTTCCAATGAAATTGCACATGACTTTTGCTTCTGAAAACCCTGTCTAGTTTGCCTGAATGGTACAAGCACATAACTGCACAACCTGTATCTTCAGCTCTCATAAGAAACCAGAGTTCTCAGTGCTATTTCAGTAAAGTTCTCAAATACCACCTACCCACCCACCACCTGCCTCTCTCTTGATATGTTCCATTTTTATCATCTGCAGTTCTAAGTTCTCACTGGGCCAAAGGAGCTGCTGCTTGGGTTGTCCTTGGCCATGATTAAACACTTTCACCTATTCCATAATTTTCTTATCAGCAATGATCACACATGCACAGAGTGATTATCTTGATTTTCAAATTTATTCCTAACTCTTTGTTAGGAACTATAATGACAGGACAAGGGGTAATGGATGCAAATTGAAGGAGGGGAAGTTTAGGTTGGATATTAGAAAAAGGTTTTTTGCTAGGAGGGTGGTGAGACACTGGCACAGGTTGCCCAGGGAGGCTGTGGCTGCCCCAACCCTGGTGGTGTTCCAGGCCAGGCTGGATGAGCCTTGAGCAACCTGATCTAGTGAGGAGGTGTCCCTGCCCAGGGCAGGTGTTGGGACTGGATGATCTGTAAGGTCCACCCCAACCCCTAAATTCTATCATTCTATGATTCTGTTTTACAGATCCTTCTTCCTGTTTCAGTGGAACTGAGTTTTGTTTATCACAAAGTACTGGCTGTCCTGATGTGAAAGATATTTTCTGCTCCTGTAAGTTTATGGAAGTTTAACATTTGTTTATTCATAAGTAGGGGGTATTATTTCACCATATAGTATCTTTCAGGAGTATTTTGCCATCTGCTTTGTTATGGCGATTCACACAGCAGCTGAAGTTCACACTTCTTTGCTAGGGAAGATGTCTTCATCAAACTTCAGTGTCAGCTTCCAGCTCTATTTTTAGGCTGGACTTTTCTAGGTAAAGCATTCTTCTTTTGGCTTAGGGCTCATCCACCTACTCAGAAGGATTTAAACATACTCAGTGCCTTTCAGAATATAACAGACTAATGTTGCATCTGCTGAAATGAATGGGAGAGTGGCTGTTGAATTAGGGAGTAGGATGCACCTTGAATAATAGAGGAATGATGAACAAGTTGTGAGGATTGTGATGGCTGACAAGCTTGAAGAGTTTCATCTCTGAAGGTTTCAAAGCCTGTGCCTTAGACACAAGACACACTTATTATTTGATTCATTTCTGGTTTTATCAATTAGTATTATAAATACATGGGACAGTAAAGTCCAAAAAGTCATTATGGAGTGACATCCTGGGACTCACCTAGTTGTTCCACTTTTCTTTTTTTCCAGATAACCAAGCATTTTTCTGCAATGTTTGGTTAAAAAACCAGATTTTTAACAGGACACTTTATTACTCTCAGAGTCAAGACTACAAAACACTGTCTGAAATCTTGGAAACTGACGTAAGTTGATGCAATCTTCTTTCTCAGCATGAATGAACTAAGGAAAGGTTTGAAATTAGGAACCTCAGCCTCCTAGATTCATTGTTAAATCAAGATCTTGACAGGGGGAAAAGATAATCCCTCCTTAATAAGACAGTACAGGAAGGACAAGAACTGTCAAGGACAGACAGCTTGTTGTCCAGTGAGGAGTATGATCCCTAACTTCTGCTCAAATGAAAGTTATCTAGTGAAAGGCACTTTAAAATTCTCCCTTTTTATAAGTCCAAGAGACATCCCATTCTGTTTATTTTCTTCCACCTTACTAAACCAATGCCTGTGGAGATAAAAAGAAAAAAAAAGAATAGTACTCAAAAATAACATCTTGGTGTGTATTTGGAAATACAGGACCCTTGCAAAGGTGTACTGTGAGTCCAGATCACTGGCAATTTGCCTCATGGTAGTAGTGGTGGCAGGACTGGAGAAAGCATCAAGGGATCCATATCAGGAGGGAAACAAGGACAGAAAGTGGAAGCTCAG
This sequence comes from Acanthisitta chloris, assembly GCF_000695815.1. Lineage (NCBI taxonomy): Eukaryota > Metazoa > Chordata > Aves > Passeriformes > Acanthisittidae > Acanthisitta > Acanthisitta chloris. The sequence goes on along the minus strand of NW_008671492.1, from coordinate 21,903 downwards.
AACCCAGTAAAGCTGCCTGGCAGAAGCAGCAGTGCCACTCAGCTGTCTTCAGCAGCATGTTAGAAAAAAGAAAAGGACTAATAGTTTCAACACCTCTCAGAAATCCTGATATCTGTAAGCCTGACAGAAAGGTAAAACTACAGTAAGAGTGGGGTAGACCACTTTAAATAACTAACATGGAAAGTTATTTTTAGTGGGATGATCATACCCTTCAGCTAAGAATCTCCACAGATTTCATAAGCAGTAATTAATTTGTTCTCATGACGCCAACTCAGAGGTAACCTTGTCTCATGACTGCTAGCATCTCCATTTCATGGAGAGAAAATTTACTTGAGTGGATTTCAAAGGCTTCCTCCAACCTGACTGAATGCCACAGGAATCCCTTTACTGGCTTTTAACAGGCTTTCACCTTGTGCAACGTGTCAGCTTTGCTTTAAAAAATGGCAAAATCAAAGAGAAGTTGTGCTAACATACCTGAAAACATAAACAATTTCTGTGTTGATTTTTTTTTCAAATTTGAATGTTGAACTATTCATTTTAAATTCCACAGTGATACTCCTTTGTCGTTGAAGTTTTGAAATTTTATAGTTTTGCCTGCATAGGTCAGGTTTCCTATATGGACTGTTCATTGGAGTGAGGAAAATAAAAGCATTTTTGGAGTCTCTGGACAAGTGCCACATGTAGTTTTGGGGTGGGGATTTATCCCACAGAGAAAGATGGAGATAGATAACTGAGCAGTGGCTCAGAACAAGGTTTGTTATCATCTATAAAACACAGCAATCTTTCAGACTTTTCAGGTAAAATACCATATTTATCCACAGTGAGAAGATAACTTCTCTGAGTGGGTTGCATCAAACACCTAATTTTCTGTAAAGATCAGTCCTGACAGAAACATTTCAACCAGCCTTACTTAAAAAGAGAACTGCTTATCCTTGCTTTATATCCACATGAAAGCACTGGGCAGGGCTGTACTTTTGGAGACATCAGTGTAAACCTGAAATCATTCCACTTGGTGCAAGGGGATTACACTTGGTTTATGCCAGAATGATTGAGAGGCAAATCACACCTTTGTCTCTTCTTGTATATTTATCTGTAACATCACCATTTTGAAAATCTGGGGACAAAAATAGCTTTTAAACCTCTAACATCAAGTTCTGTGCTGGCAGTGTGTACAGGACCATGCTTGAAGTTTAGTTGTACATGTGAAAGAAGTTAGGGGACACTGGGCATAACTTTAGGAATATTAGGTGCACTTTGTAGGTTCCAAGTTTTGTACAGTTGGGGTCCCATATGGGTTTGTGGAGGAGGAGAACTGGTTTCAATGCATTATTCATTGATAACTAGCTAAACAGATTGGTGCTTTGGAAGTCAAACTTAGATTTGATATTTTCAATCACAGGCCATGCATTGTTCTGGAATCCTTTTTTGAGTGAGTTTTCTGGTGGTATAGAGAAAACTTCCTGTCATTATTCATTTATTTGTTATTCCAAAGCAATTATCCTGAAAATGAAACTGGTTTCAATGCATTATTCATTGATAACTAGCTAAACAGATTGGTGCTTTGGAAGTCAAACTTAGATTTGATATTTTCAATCACAGGCCATGCATTGTTCTGGAATCCTTTTTTGAGTGAGTTTTCTGGTGGTATAGAGAAAACTTCCTGTCATTATTCATTTATTTGTTATTCCAAAGCAATTATCCTGAAAATGACTCCTGTGTGTGATGTTTTTTTCCTGCTCTGCCTCAGCTGACTGGCACATGGAACAAATCTCACTTTCATTTTCCACAGGTCGTTAGAGAAATGAGCACTGAACTGAACGATAGCAGCTTCAACATCATCGTGCTTGGATTCAGACATGGGAGTGTGATTGCTGATTTTGTTTCTCTGCTGCAAAAACAAGAGCCCATCAGTGAGAATGTTTTTCAGGCCCAGCTAAGTAAAGTATTAAAGAGCAAGTTTGGGGACCAAACTGAAGTCACCATAAAATGTAAGTGATGCTAAAACAACTGCTCTGTGATGGTGTGGGGATTCAAGGGTCAGATCTCCTGCTCCTTGCAAAAGATGATAAACTAACTTCTTTCTTTTAAGCAATTCAAGTATTTCAGGTAACACATTTAAACATTTACTGAACACATAGTCCACGTATCATGCAGATTATGGATCTATTTCAAAGTGTCACTACACATATCCAGTTCCAGACTCAAAAGATGGGTTCTCTTCACAGAGAATGAGGGTTAGATGAGCTTCTTGTTGCAGTGTGTATCAACTTTGTACCTTCCACTCTGATCCTAAAAGACTGGCTTTCAGTGGAGAAGGGGATGAGGAAACCTCCTGGCGTGGTGTCTGCTCCATAAAATTTTCTAATTAACAAATCTTCACTACATACAAATACATTTTTAATATTATTTGAAAGTTTCAGAGCTGCCAAGCAGTAGAATGCAGCTGTCACTTAGGGCTCCAAGCTTTCTTACACTTATTTTTTTACTTTTTCTTGCTAACATTTCTAAAATGTGTTCTGAATTTCCAGCTCAGTCTGTTCAGTCACCAACTGATGACAGTTCTTCCTGGAGAGTGGCAGTGATTGTCCTTGGAGTTTTACTTGGAGTTGCATTAGTGCTGATACTTCTGGCAGTGCTGTTTTTCATCTACAGGAGAAAAAGATCGGGTAAATATTTGGTTGAACCCATAGGACTCATGGGAACATTTGCCTACAAGCACTTGTAAGACAAGCCATCAGCTCTGTTTACATGTTTAGCATAAGGCACAAACCAAATATTTTTGTCTTAAAACTCTATATTAATTGTTTATATTAACTTAGGATAATTCTACCCTCTCCTTCCCAATGTCCATCACCAAATCCCTGAGCTCCTAACAACCTCTAATGGATCATCCTTTTAACATGTATGGAGTGGGGAATTTTCCCTACTGTGCACATGGTAGAGTGAGGAACAGAGAAACCTCTGTTCAGCCTATCCTGTACAGGTACTGCAGTGACTCCTAACTGACTATAGAGAGACAGGATCTAAACTAGTCAATACTCTCTTGTATTTAGATGACACAGCAAACAAAATGACTGAACCTGGTACCTGTGGCAGGTCACCTGAATGCTCAGTTGAGCCCAGCATCATCCTGTTGGGTTTTAGACATTTTGCCAAGGGTGATTCACCTCCCCTGAGATTTTCATCACCATATGAAGATGCCTCTTTCTCTACAGTGACTGCAGAATGAGCACAGGGCAATTAGTGTTCTAGAATATGCAGGTTGGTAGGAGTTTGAAGAGAAGATACATCTGGGTTATATGGACTTGCTATACAAGTCTCTGGTGGAGCAGAGATTTGACCTTCTGAATTCAAGATTTCCTTATGTGTTAGTCTATGAAGAAACAATTGCCTTTCTGTGACAAATGTACAGTGTGGTAAATACAGGTGTGGTTTAACAGCATAGCCTTAATATGCTACCAGACAGGGGAAGGGAAAATATAAGTTAATTTGAGCCAAAGAATTTTACTCATCTATTTTTGCCTGTCAAAAATAGTTGGTTGGGGAAAGGTGTGTCATATAGTGTGATTTTGCCCTGCTCTTGGTAATCCCAAAGTAGAGTCCACTAGAAGCAACCTGAAGGACACTGTGGCATTGGAGCAGACCTTGTGCTTTAGGGCAGGTAAAAGAAATGGCCTTGGCCTGTTTTCACCACTCTTAGCTGTAGTCCTGGTAAAGTTACAGTCTGTTGTTTCTACAGTGTAGTTTTTGCTGCTTGGGATGTGCTGAACAAATGACAAAGGGCAGTATATTGCTGTACATATTTTCAGTGGGATTTATGTGTTTCATTTCAAGCCAGTTCTCCCTGTGTCTGTGTAC
>NW_008671492.1:8043-18029 GCF_000695815.1 Acanthisitta chloris | reverse complement strand
GAGGCACTGAATATCCCGTGATGTTGAGGCCCTGGCTCACGCCCCCTGAACACTTCAGGCCCTTCATTTTGGAGGATTACATTATGGTTAGTTGGCACAGGTTAGAGTAAGGAGGTGCCTAGAACTGTAGCACATGGTGGGACCTCAGCAGACAAAGGACCTCAGGAGAGTGATGGTGCACAAGCAGCTCTGTTCTCGTCTGGGTGCAGCCAGAGTTCATTATTTTTATACCTCCTTTCCTCCACATCTCCTGGGAGAACCCTGCTGAGGATCCTGGTAAGAAGATAGGTGAAGCCATCTCATGCACTGGCCTCACTGCAGAAAGGCTGATTTAGTTCAGGCTGGTGAGGGAAGTCCCATCCAGCTCCTCCATCCTTAGCTTAGCAGCAGCTTTGCTGTTTGAGGCCAATGGGCTGTGCTGGTTGAGGAGGGAAGGCTCTGTGAGTACCTAGGGTGTCTTCAAACACAAGGTTATGTTTGCTTTGTGTTCCTGTCTGGGATGTAATTTTTATTTGCAGGGACCTATGAAACAGGGTTTTGCATGGCTTGCTCTCTCTTTCCTTTCATGTAGTATCATCTTGGCTGTCCTTCTGCTCAGGTCTGGGGTATGGAGTCACAGCCCCCCTCACTGATGGAGAGCCAGTGTGATTAGTTTTTGTGAAACTTATTTTATGTGGCATTTAAATATAGCTAGCTCTGGGACTGTATTGACTGAGTAGTCACTTGACAATGTATTCTGTCAGTAAATACAAGTTCTCCAGTGACCTCTGTTTAAAACACAAATAAGTGCTCTTGTTTATGTTAATACTGTTTTCTTTCTTTTTTGGGGAATGGCAGCTTTTCATTGTCAGTGAACCTTTCTGATGTCCTTGTAAATAATGTTGGGATAAAGACCATGTACAGCAGGCTTGTACCATGGAATCCTGGGATTGTTCATGCAAAATGTATTTAAACTGGCTGAAAAAACAAATAAAGTGGTATTTTCAAATATATTCTCAAAAATGCTTTACAAATAAAAGCTCTATTTTTACAACTGTGCATTCTGAAGGAATCTGATGCTCCTATTTCATCATATGATTTGAAGCCTCTTCTACCTGCAAGGGGAGGAGGGTGCCCAGGGCTGTCAACAGCAGAGCTAGATTCAGTCCATATGATTACATAGAGGGATGATCTCCTTGAGCTAGATTAAACAACAGCAGCTAGATCTAATGGACTGAGCCTTTTTTCCCCCTCTTCTCCAATAATAATCCCCCTACCACCATAGTGTGGTGTCTTGACTCTGAGAACTCTCTGAAAATCAGAGCAGGAGTAGCCAGATCTCTCCTTTCCACAGGGGATCTCTTCCTCCCTTCCAAGCAGCATTCAGACAGGCTCCTCAGGGCATGTTCCCTGCTCAAGAGAGAGGCAAGGCCAGCAAGTGGGACAGGGAAATAAATGGCTGAGGGTAAGCTACTCAGAAGTATCTAGGTAGCTGTGTGCTGTTGATATCAGGGGGATTTAAGCAGCTCCCACACCTTTGTGGGTCAGGGTCTCTGTGACTGAGGAAGGGCACTTTGCCTGTTCCAGAATCACTTTTTTTCCCCTGGAACTGACTGACACTATGACCCAGAAAAACTTGAGCTGCTCTGGCTTCAAGTGGGAGGGAGGATCTGGTGTCTGAGCAGCAGAGCCTCACAAATCTGGTTTCCTAGTGTTGCCTGCCTACTTTATGCCCCACCACTGCAGTTACACCTTCCCATCACCATGGCCTCCCCTTCCCTCACTCCATGGTCATCCCATGGTGCCAGCTTTTCTCCCACAGTGCCTCAAGTCTTGTCTTCTCCCTCTCATCCTCTGAATCTGTTTGTGTAAGAAATGTCATAATCTGAGTAATGATTGAGCTTTCCCTTTGTGCAAGCAATATGTAGTCTCTGATTTCCACCATACTTCAGCTGTGATGGCTCAAAAGGCAAGACTCACCCAACCCAGTCTTCCAGCTGCAACAGCTTTCAGATAACACAGAATTTCTCTCACTTGTGGGTCTCACCCCATGGTTGGTGGTACCAGTTCCTGCTGCTCAAGCTTTTAGCTAGCTTCTAGGTGCTAGTCACTGAACCTACCACTCCCTTTGTGCATGCTGTGATCAAGGCCAAGGTCTTGGGTAATACTGTGTTCTGTTCTTACTGGAACTGACAACACTCTGCTAGCTGACTGCCTGGTGAGACTGAGGCCCAGCCAGCCTCTGGCCTCCGTTGTGTCCTGCGATGGCCATGAAACTGATGAGGTGAGACTCAAGTCTTCTGCTGATTTTTTAATAATTTCCCTTTTCCACAATTTATTACTCCCATTGCTGCAGATGACCAAAAGCTTTGCTCCAGCTCCATGAGGATGTTAATAGACCTTGTGATGAAAGTGATGATTCTCTGAAACCACAACCATACTCAGTTGCTGCACTGCATTCCCATGGGCACAGGAGGTTTGGGACTAGATCTAGCCATACTGTGGAAAAACAAGTTGTGCAGTTGCCATCTTCTATCCAGTTTGGTTTATGTAGGCTATGCTAGGCACTTCCCTCAGTGTTCATGTCATTGTAGACTCATGATGAAGAGTGGGAACAACAACTTCTTGGCAGGGAGAAGCAAAGCAATAGGATATGTCCTCAGACTTAGCAGGAGAGGCCTGGGAAACATCAGGAATGTCATCTCTCTCCTGCTGTCCTGCAGCCTGTGAGCCAGGTGAAGGAGGAACAGAAGGAATTGGCTGATGAACACACAGAAACTGCTGGGCCAGAAGTTCCCTCTGCAGTGAGTTGGCTCTAAAAATATGTGTGCTAAAATAGACACTGGAGTGAAACACTGAAGGATCTAAACCCACTAAAGTTAGACAAATTAACAACAAGAAGGGTCAAAGCCACAGATGGCCTAAGCCAATAGCATAGCAATGTGCCTTACTCAAGCACACCTGCTTGCTTTCCTCTTCTCAATCAGCAAGAAAATGCTGTAGGAGTTCAGGATATCTTTAGTATATTGTTGACCTACAAGCTAAGGAGTGCTTGTATGCACTAAGCATGGCCTGGAAAAATGAACTGCAGGACTTGGGTCTGGGTGGGAGCTCGGCAGCTGATGCCAGGAAACATGGACAAGCTGCTGAGACATCAGCCAGGGAGTTCCTCAGGCACACAGCACCTGCACTTGATATGGCCTGGCTTTACTAGGCACTGCAGCTAGTCATTATGATTGACTTTGTAATAAAAAGACTGCTGATATCTGCTTTCAAGTGTAATAGTGTGGAAATAGCCTAGCAACAGAGATATTACCATTGGTAATCCAAGCAGACCTGTGTCATTTTACTCACTTTAATGAGAGCTGGGCTGTCTCAGAGCATTGCACACAGGGGACCCAAATCAATAATATACCAGTTTATCTATGAGTAAATGGATCAAACTGGTGCATCTGCCTGCTGGAAACCCAGATTCCCATTTCTGAGCAAACAGTGCTGCTGCTTTAAAGCGGATGGATTTAAACATGTTTTCTGTATAAACACTCCCATATGTCAATTGTCTCCAGTGTTAACTGGTTCTTTTAAGAACTCAGTGTCCAAATATTTGAGGAATTTAGGGTTGTACTCAACTTCTGGTTAGAAAACTTGCAGTGAGAAACTGGGATTTGTCCACTTGGCTGTCCCATGACCCTAGTTAGAGTCTGCCCTGAGCAACTGAAGCTCTTTTGTGCTGTAGGTTACATGTCTCTTCAGTTACTCTTGCTGTCAGAGACACCTGATCTTTATATAGTAGAATACATGTGAAATTGTGCTAGAAACTGCAGCAATAGTTGATATTTTAATTCAGAGAAATATAAGTTTTTGTTACTGGTGTGGTACAGGCTCTGTTTTGAGCTCACTGTGATCCTGTGCTGACAGCAACACAATGCAGGTTAGCCTGGACTAGAAACAACTCAGAATGCTTTTAGGAAGACTTGGTCCTGTTAGGGGTTCAAGGCATTGCCTGCATGGCCACTCAAGTCACTGAAGACAAATTCAGCCTACTTTTCTGTAGTTACACAGAACCACAGAATCAGTCAGGCTGGAAGGGATCACAATCCCAACCAACCTCCCTGTTCAAGCAGGGCCATCCTAGAGCACATGGCTAAGGGTTGTGTCCAGATGGTTCTTGAACACCTCCAGTAAGAGAGAATCCATGACCTCTCTGGGCTCAGTGACTCTCACAGTAAAGAAGTTCTTCCTCGTTCAGATGCAACTTCCTGTGCATGAGTTTTTGCCTATTACCTTTCATTTCATTGGTCTCCATCACTGAGAAGAGTGTAATCCATCAACTTGGCACCTCCCATTCATGTACTTGCATACATACAGGTTTGTGCTCTTCCAGTTTGGTTCAAGCTGTTGCAGTGAGTCAGTGCAGCTGTGTGATCCCACAGGAGATGTGCACAGTCAAGAAAAAAGATTTAAGGGATTAAATAGTGTTCAAAGCCAGGCTGGATGAGGCCCTGAGCATCCTGGTCTAGTGAGGAGGTGTCCCAGCCCATGGCAGGGGGATTGGGACTAGATGATCTCTAAGGTCCATTCCAACCCCTAAAATTCTATGTGTGCTGACTTCAAAGATATTTCACCGTCAATTACTCGTTCTCCTAACCTTCCAGCTTCATAAAGAAAACTTTTCGGTTTTAATGATGAGGCTGGTTGAATACATCACTACATCCGAGCTTCCAAAAAGTTTGTCCATACCTGGATCACACACGGAAAACTACCCAGAGCTGGGATTGGAAAGGGCTGCACTGTGCAGCAGGAGCCACCAGATGGTGCTCCCTGTACCTGTATCAGTTGCCTCAAGTCGTGTTTCCATCAATTCCTGAATTTTTGGCTCAGTCTGCAGCACAGAGCAGCCTGGAAACTCACGTCCCTTTCAATGGCCTTTGCAATCCTTAAGTGCACATCAGTCCTGTCTTAAATCTGTGTCTTCTTTTCCAGCAAGAGATGACATGAGAGCTGGGAAATGACTAAATTTCATTACTCTGGAGAGGTGAAATGGAGCAAAGAGAGGTTGCACAGACAACAGGAGCTTCTACTGCCTGCAGGTCACCTTGGCTGTGCCCTGGCAGCAGCCCCTGTGCCCCTGCTGTCACAGGCAAGAAGAGCCATGCAGCTCTCTAGTTACACATGCAGTTAAGCTCATGGGGGAATTACAGCCAAAAAAAGAAAGGATAAAGGTGTCTGTGGGAATCTCAGTGTGATCCTACCTGTCTCTCTGAGCACTTAAATACCAGCTTAAAGCATAGCCCTGAAGGCTGAGAAAACTCTTGAAGAAAATGGTTTTGTTTCCTCCATGCACTCCTTTTTCTCTTGATTTTTTATGTTGGTTCAAGGTAAAGTGAGAACGTTGACAACTCAAGGAGCCACTGCAGAGGTCTTGGATCCTGGAGCAATCACCTGCCTCCCCCTGAGGCAAGGGACTGATATGCTTGTTGGATTTGGCCAAAACCACCTCATTGTCACAGTGATCTAGTATTAGCAGCAGCTCCTAAGCTTTTATTCATCTCATTGCAACAATAAACACATCATTTAACTGATTAAAAGGTTAATTGCCTGCCTATCAAGTAAATTAAAAATCTTAACTTGATTTCTCTTCTCACATTCAGAAAGCTTAAGCAGTGTATGGACTCTTCATCTTTTCAACTGTTCTTTCTGGAGGTTTTTACATTGGATCCAGTGAATCAGCAACTTAAGTAAATGAATATTTTAAAAAAGATATAATTTTATGAGCATGGCCAAATTATCTGTATAAAAAAACACCCAAGGAATCAAAAATGTAATTAAATATTAGCTTTCAGCTAATTAAAAAATGTGATATTCCAACTGTCATTTTCCTTAACTATGACTAAGGTCATTTCACATGTCTAATCATTCCTCTTATCTAAGGAAAGGGATAGCTGCAGAGTGCCAGCTATCAGGGACCTTGCTTGCTCTTGAGTATCACATACAAGAGCCTGAATATTGCACCATTAGCTATTGAATCCTAATTAGTGTTTAAGGAGAAGATCCTTTTTATTCAGTTCTGCTGAATGGTGTCTAAATCCATGAGTGGTTCTTGATGAATTCACCTCTGGGACAAGGAAATAAGAACACATGATTTGTAGTAGATGGCAACAGGAGGTCTCAGGTTTGTCACTTCTGTGTCACTCAGCTTATAGGGCAAATAATGTGGCATAACCCTATAGCCACAGGCTAGTGAACAGCCCTACAGAGCTAAAGGGATGGGCAGCAAAAGCTCTCAGCTCTCTTTTCTGTCATCCCATAAGAAGTGGACTCAGGAAGAGCAGCTCATCCTTGGCCTGGGAGCTGCCAACCATCAGGGATGTCCAGGAGGAAGGAGCCCTTCTAGCAGGAATCATGGCTTTGTCCATTCCCAGAGATGCTGGTGTGTTTGCTGTGTGATGTTGTGACAGGGATGAGACCATCTGTCTTGCCTCTGCTGTCAGCAGAGAAAAATGAGCACCTCGGGACATGATTCATCTGCCCTGTTTCAGGTGTCTATTTCAGGTGAGATGAAATCACCCAGAAATGTCTGTTCCTCTCCACTGACTCTGGGGGGAACCTTGAGCAACACTACATCATAGACATCTCCATCATAAGAGCTGCAGGTACTCCAAAAAAGACTTGGAAGAAGGTACCAGCTTTGTCCATCATGCCAACACCTGGTGAGTGAGTCAGCAGATCTGTGGCATTAATAGGCCTGGACAGGGTCAGGGAGAAAGAGCAGCAATTTTTGCAAGCATGGGGAGTTGAGCAGCAGCAGTCTGGGAGGCTGTGGCTCTGCAGGGACAGAGCTGGCACAAGAATTTTCCTCTCTTTTCCAGGAATTTCTCAATAGTGACCCACAGGGTATACTTACCACAGTAAGTACTGGTGTCTTTCCTCCTCTCTTTTCTTTGAGCATCACAGAATCATTAAGGTTGGAAAAGACCTCTAAGGTCATCAAGTCCAACCTTTGACCGATTACTACAATGTCAACTAGACCAGAGCATTAAGTGTCACATCCAGTCATTTCTTGAGCACCTCCAGGGATGGTGATTCCACCACCTCTCTGGGCAGCCCATTCCAATGCTTAACAACCCTTTCCATGAAGAAATTCCTCCTGATATCCAACCTGAACCTCTCATGGCACAGCTTGAGGCTATGTCCTCTTGTCCTGAATAACTGTATAATTGATCTGTGTCTTACTAGCAGGACTTTGATCTTGGAGAAAGACATATGGGATAGGACATACATCCCTCATGCATTTCCATCCCATATCCCTTTCACCATGCCTGTCAGAGAGCATCTTCACCTCAACAGGCACGTGTTGCAGAAGATGCACTGTTGCACGTGCTCTTGTCCCCACTGCATGTAAAGACAGATCACATGTATGAGCAAAGACTGAGCAGCCCAGAAGCTAACAAAGGTATGTGTGTGTGTACAGATTATGTAGGAGGAGTGAGGAAGGCAGAAAAAAAAGGGATTAAAGCAAGGATAAGCTGAAAATTCCTTTAATGCTAACTTAGTGCATACTGGTAGAGCTAAGGAGAGTCATGACTGCTTCACTCCACGGCAGATCACTGCCCAGCCTTGCAAGCTCATTGTGTCTCCTGCATGGGGCCCTTGGAGCAGTGAGAAATGAGGGATGTGTTAGGACTGTGCAAGCCTGACAGGAGACACCTGTTCTGATTCCCACTGCCAGCAAACCTGCCTGCCTCAGACAAGCAGCTGGCAGCAGCGGGTGTCGCATCTGATACCGTGATGGAAACCAGACAAACCCCTCCTCCTCTTCTCTTCCTTTAATATTTTGTATAGGCTCAAAGGCTTGTGGCTGACCTGTTATTAATCATGACTGCGTTCACACTGCTCTGTGAAAAATCTCCTCAATTCTAGCAAAAAGTACTGGAAGACATAGTTAGAAAGAGAGAATGAATTTGCAATTATGCCAGGCTTCAAAACTCCCTTTTCTCTGAGTTGTTCAGTCTCATGTGATTAACTGGTTCCTGCTTTGCTGCAACAACTCTGCGTTTGGGGTGTCCTTAATGCCTTTTGTTACATGATGGTGGAAATGCATGCAAGGTATTTACAGTTTGCTTACAGGAAAATATGGTCAGGGCTGTCACTGCCAAAAAAAAAAACCTAGCGAAGGAAGCTCTTGGGTCACTGAAAAGGGTAATCTGATTTTATTCAGATTGTGCAATGTCAGAAGTGACTGATACCTTAAATATGAGGAAATATGAGTTTCCTGCTTTGTCCTACAGCTTGTATTGCAATTGTGTCTCTCTCATTCTCTTTTATTAAGTGATGTCTCCATGGGTAGCTGGGAACAGTTGCCCTTTTCATTCTCTACACTGTACAATGCAGTCTGTAATTATTTCATGATGACTTTAATTAGTCTTTCTTTCATTAATGTTACAGTCACCACATTTAGGGATTTTTGATTTCTTTTTTTTTTTCAGTTGGCTATTCAGCTCTTAAAAGAGCAAAGGGATTTGAGGGGCTTAAAATGGAGTGAAATGGCTGCTCAGATTTGGAATCACCTCTGACACAGACTCAGAGTACAAAACTAATTGTCTTTTTTTCAGACCGAAAACATTACAGTGGAAAACTGCCAAAGTCAAAGGGCTCTGTAGGATCCTGCTTGTTTTCCTGTCAGCTTGCTCAGACTGGCTGGGGAGGCTGCAGGTGCTGCACTTTCAATCTGCTGTGCCAGCTAGGCTGGTGAGGAGCTCAGCAGTGAAAACTTCCAGCCATGACTTTCCTGAAGGCTCCTTCTCCTTATCTTCTCCTCTTCACTTTTCTTTCCCAGCAAAGAGCTAGCAGGCTCTACAAAACTGGAAGATGGTGAGCTGTTTCCATCTGTCTGTGGGGTTATATTGTCATGCCTGTCAGGCCTGTCCTCCTCTACTCATTAAAGCAGTCTGAGCCAAGCTTGAGGAAGACAGGAAAACAAGCAGGATCCTACAGAGTCCTTCTCCCTAGGGCTGCTCTCAATCCCTTCATCCTCAGCCTGTATTACAAATAAGGCAACAAGGGTCAAGTCCCAGCAGTGCTCTGTACATGGGCCAGACCCACTATGAACCTGACATGACTCACAGCACTGCAGAAAAGAGCAAAGTAATTTAATAAACTTGGAAAGGAGTTGCATGGTGTGAGTAAATCAATGAGGACAAAGAAGTGGTTTTCAGGCCCTTAGTATGAAGATGATGCTACATAGCACTTACTAGCACTAAACTTGTAAATCACTGGTCTGGATAGTTTGCAGTCATGCTTCCTAAAAATATCTCTACAGAAAACATTGATCACGTTGAGTAAAATTTGGAGTCTTGTGAAAATGTCATTCCTAAAAATGTTGCACCACAAGTCAGAAAAGGCTGGAGCAATGTCTGGATTAGATTGGGGTCACCAAGGCAAAAGAACAGAATGGTTTTCATAATGAACTATAATATCAAACCAACGTGTAATGCCATGCACTGAGAAGATTGTCCTTTTCTGAGTCTGCCTGAGCCAGGTCAAACCTTTGCTATGAGCAGGTATGAGTCTGATATACAAAAATATATGCATGCTCACATGTGGTATTGCTACATTCCTGTGAGGTTTGACTTAGTACCCTCTGACAACCTGTCCACTACTGTACAATATCATGAGATAAGGTAAATAGTTTAGCAACAGGTAAACTAACATACCTCAAGGCAGTTATCACTGGGGAAGCTTCTAACAGGCATGATTTGATTAAGATTGCACTGGGGGTAGTGTTAGGCCTGAAGTGATTAAATATTTGAATCGGTGATTTGGAAATAAATATAACTCCTCCACTGATTAAGGTGTGTGATTTATGCAGAATGGTAAACAAAGAGGCTAGAATGGTTGCATGCAATGATCTTGACTTCTTGATAAGCTCGACTCACTTAAATGAAAAGTATTTGAGCAGCTGACTGCACAAATGCACTTTTAGGAAAAAGGAATGAAGGCCACGTCTA
>NW_008671492.1:5424-8020 GCF_000695815.1 Acanthisitta chloris | reverse complement strand
GATTCAGAAAAGGATTTGGCTGTGGAAGGATAAACAGGTCAGCAGGAGCTCCCACAGCTACACTGTGGCCAAAAGAGGTTAATGGGATGCTTGGATTAACAGTGCAGGGCAGAAGTAGGGTAATGTTACCTCTGAACATGGCATTAGTAGGATCAACACTGAAATGCTACATCAGGTTTTGGCATCAACTGCTCTAAAGAGGCTGAAAAGGTATAAAAAAATAGCCACAAATGAATCTATGGCAGGAGACACTGCCTTAGAGGGAGACCTAAAGGGTTCAGTGTGTTCAGCTTATCAAAAAGAAGATTGGACACAACTTGATTATTATGTCTTTATTATTATGAAGTATTTACCTTCTTGGGATCAGGAAAGGGAAATGTACCAAACTGTAAAGGGCTTTTTAACCTGGTTAAATACACATGTAAACAAACAGTTGAAAATTGGAGTAGATACGAACTCTGCAAATTATTTTACAGCAAATGACAAACTGGTGGAAAAAACCTATCAAAGGTAACCTTGATCTTTTTTGATTTGATACCTTCAAATAAAGCCAGGATAGCTGTTCAGAAGAGAGCTGAACTTTGTCTACTCCCACTCAGGACAACTGTATGGATGAAGGACTGGTGGCATTCCAGGGACCAGACCAGCAGATATGGCCTGTTAGTCTAACATGTGCCAGTCTATCAATGGCCAAATATGCATAAATTAGGAAAGGGTCATCGTGGAAGGCTTTCATGTCAGGCCTGTGGACTGACCAAGGAAGTCAGGCATTACTGAATGCTATGACTGTGAGGCTTGTGATGCTGCTGAGTTATTTGCAGGGTTCCAAGTCCACCACTCTCAAGCCTCTACTAGCTCTGCCAGGGACTCCAATGAACTCATCTCTCCAAACTGACAGACTGTCACTCTAATAACCACGACAAATTTGAGTGTAGTTCAGGGTCTGCAGTTTGGCTCCCTCATGGGTATTGACAGCTCTGCTTCCTTGGGAGTCTTCCTGGTGACCAAGCACCTTTTGCAGAGTTCATCACACTCATTTCCTGTTCCTAGATGTCATTTTGGACAGAAACATAACCAAGTACAAGTAACAAGCTAACAAATATGTGCTAAGCTTACCAGCTCCTGCTACATTCCTTTTTGCATGCAGTCCTGGGAGCTGGCTGATACAAGTGGGTTGGTGTTTTGTTCCCATCAGTCTCGTGTGGGCTCCTGGAAGGAGCGAGTGGGACAACTTTTCCAGTGCCTTGTTGGTAACTGCAGTTTTGTGGGGAGCTTTCTTCCCCTGAGCTAAAGCAGAACATGCAACATCCCTGTTAAACTGAGGCTCCAACAGACTGGCTTTGTTGCCTGGGAATCATGGTCATTATCTCCCAGGGATTTCAGTGCTGCAGGAAATAAATGCATACATCTGCAGGGAGCACCAAGGGAGGTTCATGGCACTTATAAAATGATCTCTGAGATGTGCCAGACAGCATGGTTGTGCAGAATAATCAGGTTTTCTCTGCTAAGGCTCAGAAAGAGTCTAAAATCCCAAATCTGTGTTTCTGCTGCCAGTCAGATATAAAACCACCTGAAGCAGATGAGGTTTGGAAAAGGATTCTTTTTCCTTCTGATGTGGACAGTTAGAGTGCCCTTCTGGCAGGCACAGTCACTGCTCCACCTAACCTGGAGCTGGGAGGGTTATTTGGACTCTCCTGCCCTTTGTAGAAGAGCTGCATATCCTGCTGTGAAACTCTGGATTTGATGAAGTTGTTGCACTTCACACAGAAGCAAAGAGGAAAGTGGGATTCACAACCCTTCCCCAACTGGCTTTTAGTTGCATTTTCAAATCAGAACAACTGTGAGGGGAGAGACACCCAATGCTTTCTCCATAGAATACTTAATACTAGTGACTCAATCCCTGTCCTGTCCCATCAGGCATGTTCACAACCTTTCTTGAAACTGAGCAGAGCCTGAATTTGAAATTTACTTTTCAGCTCCAGGATGAGTGCTCAGGGGCAGGGCTATTGGGTGCTCCAGGATAGCTGCTGCTTGCAGCTTTTGGTGAGAAAAACAATGAGTTTGTGCCATGGCTGAGAATCCCCTTTGGAAACAGCTTTCAGGTTTTAAGTCCAAGCCCCCCAGGCATGAATTTTTACCTTGGCATTTCCCTTTGCCAATCTTTTCCTGATGATGTCTGTGCATCTCTTACCCGGGTGCTTGACTCTGTCTCTTGGCACTGAGCAGAGAGGCTAAGCTAAAGGATTTCAGATTGGTGCCATGTCTAATTTTTCAGGTCGCCCTGTGAATCGAGATTGCAGCCTATTCATCAGACTGTGAGAATGTTTTCTTCGCCTAATCTGCTGATGACAGGTTTGCTGAATGTTTTCCCTTGGCTATCCCTGCACGAGTGCTATCACTTGCTCCCTTGTGCCCAGGCCCTGAGGCTACAGTCTGAGAAGGTGCAGGCTAAGGAGACATGATAGCTAAAAAGCAGCTGCTCTGAGCTGTGATTTCCAGCCATTAGTCTGAGCAATGCATACACGTGTCTGGTTCTAACAAGGGCACTACGATTTGAGAGGGACTGCACTGTAGCAATACAGAAATATGTCTGAAA